>NW_005879287.1:0-7069 GCF_000147115.1 Myotis lucifugus | reverse complement strand
TGTTAACCTCCAATCAAATATTTCCTTTTCTACCATTTTCATTCTCCTTTGAAACCTCTTCCTGCCAACTCACTACTACAGCCTCACCTAGTGAGGCGGGCTTGAAATGTAAATACAGGAGCATGGGGGCAGTGAAAGAATATGAAGCAACTTGAGCCAGCACCCTCCCAGGAAGCAGCAGGCCTCACGTGGCGTGTTTGCAGCCTCTTTCTGGTCTAGCGCCTCCATCCTTATCAGGTGCACACACTATACCAGCGGTTAGAAGTGAAACCCACAGCTCCTGGCCTCGTCACTGCTCACTAGAGGGGGAAACCTCCAGCTAAATAACTACCTCCAGCTGTTCCTGAAAAGTCCTGAACCTTGTGACAGGTGCCCCTTTCTTCTTCCCCCGAAGCCAGGGGTTCTCAACCTGTGGGTCGCGACCCCTTTGGGGGTCGAACGACCCTTTCACAGGGGTCGCCTAAGACCATCGGAAAACACATACATAATTACATATTGTTTTTGTGATTAATCACTATGCTTTAATTATGTTCAATTTGTAACAATGAAAATACATCCTGCATATCAGATATTTACATGACGATTCATAACAGTAGCAAAATCACAGTTATGAGGTAGCAACGAAAATAATTTTATGGTTGGGGGTCACCACAACATGAGGAGCTGTATTAAAGGGTCGCGGCATTAGGAAGGTTGAGAACCACTGCCCTCAGCAAAGTCTTGGCTTTGCAAGTGAGGTAACTCGGGAAAAGGCTTTCTGTTCACAGAAGCAGAGAGGTTTTGACGTGCATTGTTAGGAAATGGGGCTGGTGGATGGCCTGACTTCGGCAACCACTTCCTTTAAACAACTCATAGGTAATTGAACTTGTAAATGTCACATTGTCAGGCAGAAACGCCCACAGGCTGACAGTCACTTTGACAAATGTTGACAGAGCACCCACTCTAGTGAAAGGTCTTTTGTGCTGGGTGCACAGGGATTGGAAGATGAATGAGGGATTCTGTCCGAGGAGGCCGGAGTCTAGTGGGGGAAACAGAACATAGGACAGTAGGTGTCTGCAGGGCCAGTGCTATGTAACAGTGCTAACCCTTTACATCGGTTGATGCATTTAATCCTCACCAAAAATCCTGAGGTAGGTACTATTACCATTCTCATTTCAAAGATAAAAAGAGACTGAGGAGGCACGAGGTCTCACAGCTGGCAGGCCACAGACCCAGGACTCAGATCCAGGGGGTCTGGCTTCAGAGTCTGTGTGTTTAATCTCTGTAATAAAATTGGTTCTATGTAGTGAACTAAAAAAGAAAAAATGCCATTGGAACACAGAGAAAAAAGCAACTAATTGTGATGAGAAGCCAGAGGAATCTTTGCCAAGACCATTAGATCATGAGTTTTGGCATCAGAACTGAGTTCAAATGTTGGCTCAACCATTTTCTAGCTGTTTTAACTTAGGAGAGCTATTTTATTTTTCTGAGAATTAAATGCGATAATAGGCATATAACCTTTAATGTAATACTTGTTATTTGACATATAACAGGCTTTCAGAAATCATTAATTTTTTTTTTTTTAATAACAAGAATTCTCAAACCGGAAAAGAAGCGAAGAAAAGAGCACTTGAGGCAGAGATGTGGACTAGGTTGCACTGGCCACGGGTTAGCAGTGCAGAGGTTACTCATGGTCTTCCTAAGGGTAGTTGTCTTGTCAGGGAAAGCCCGAATGGAGTGGATTCAAGAGAGGCTAGAAAGTGGTGAAGTGGAGTGGGTGAAATAATTCTTTTGGGGAGTTCTGTTACAAAGGGGAGTTAAACATGGGATCAAACTGGATGGGGATGGAAGGCAAGTGTGGGAGCTAAAATGTTCTCTGCCGATTGCCTTTTATTTTCTTATTGAAATGGGAAGTAAGGCCATCAGGTGGGAGTTGGAGGCTTGAGGAGAGGGAGAAAGGTATGAAATCATCATTTCAAAGAGTGGAAGAGAGAAATGGAGAGTAATAATAGTTTTCAGCTCTTGACCCTTATTAGGGACCAACAAGCAGTTTTCTAACATGTTATCTAGACATGAAAGCTAATGGGACATGGAATGGAGGGTTTGGGGTTTTTTTTGTTTTTTTACTTTTTTAGGAGGAGGCTTCTGGGAACATGAAAAGTGTGGGTGAGGTCCAAGTGATTGGATGCTGGAAAGCCAGCTTGTGGTGCTGGGAGGTCTCTGAGAAGATGAACATAGAGGAGGAAGAGGAAAGGCTGGATTACAGTTAAAACTGCCATTTCTGTTTTGCTCTGTGCCCTGGGCCCCCTAGCATTCACTCACCCGGACAAGTGGCCACTTGCTCTGGGCTGCCTCTGCAAGAGAAAGTCACATCCTAGCAAGTTGCAGCCCAAGAAGCAGTAATAAGAGATGAAGTCACCTCAGAACCCAGAGGCAACCATCTGAAATCAAACTTGGGATTTGAAAGACAAAAAAAAGTCAATCACAATCTGCATAGAATAATACCTCCTTCCGTTTACATGTGCTGTCCCGTATTAACTTACCCAATGCTCACAACTCTGAGGACTAGCAGGGCAGCCTAGAAAGGTTCTAATTTTAAGCTGCCTCTAACCAGCTCAGGCAAGTCACCCAGCTAGACACACAGCACAGCTGGGAACTCCAGCCCTATTTGCAAAATCTGTTCAGAGCTCCTGCCATCCCACGCCCGGGTTCACTGCACTGAACCTGAGATATGTGTACATTGTGTGCGTATCTAACTTAAATGAGAACGAGTGAGAAAGAGAAGTAAGCGACCAAAACTAAACCAGAAGTGTATGTCGGTGAAAACTGTGGAAAGAATATGGGAATACTTTTAAGGGTTTACTAACCATTAACAAAGACATGAAATGCCTTATTCAGGTGACCAGACACATGGTTAATGCCTGTGGAGGAAGAAACTGAAGAAGGAACTGAGGACCAAGAGACACATTTAAAAAAAGAGAGAGAGAGATTAACTTAAGAATTAGAGGAACTGACAAAATGTTGTCTGTAGAACACAGGAATGATGAAAACACAAAACAGCATCTAATTAGAATTCTCATAAATTTCCTGATGTGTCCTAGGCAGTAAAAAACAAGAATGATTTAATTTCTAAACAGGAATTTTTTTCCAATGAAACGAAGTCTTGAAAGGGACAAATTAAGGAGATTTTCAAGAGAAATGTTGACCATATGGGTTCTTGCAGGTGCTACTGGTTCCCCACCCCAGTTCCTCTTTACCAGGCCGCCTCTCCCTCCACTAGCTGCTGCTGACACCTGTTCCATTCTTTGGAAGGTTTCCCGTTAGCAAATAGTGACACACACTGCTTGTACCTGCCCTTCCCTGGACCCCCTGCTATCACCTGGGTCCTCCTAGATGCAGGGTCTCTTGCTTCTGGAGGGGACAAACTTTAGGGCAATTTATGCTTGAGAGCTTGCTGTGGAATCAGACCAAGGTAAGAGTTCTTTCATCCTTGCTCAGCTTCTTCCCCTATCTTGCTTTCCTTAATCCCTTATAGCAGTGGTTCTCAACCTGTGGGTCTCGACCCCTTTGGCGGTCGAACGACCCTTTCACAGGGGTCGCCTAAGACCATCCTGCATATCAGATATTTACATGACGATTCTTAACAGTAGCAACATTACAGTTATGAAGGAGCAACGAAAATAATTTTATGGCTGGGTCACAACATGAGGAACTGAATTTAAAGGGCCAGAAGGTTGAGAACCCCTACTTCCCTCTATGGGTTAGATGAAATACATTTTGCTCTATGTTTTTGTTTTTTTGTTTTGTTGTTTTTTTATTGGTTTTACAGAGTTTGCTCTTACTTCCTTGGAGTTTTTATCTTTTCCAGACCACAAAGAAATTAAAGATGTTTATCGAAACCTCTTTCAAAATTTGCTCTTGATTAGGTAGGCCTGTTCTATTTTAAATTTTGGTTAAACCTGTTTCTAGGGCCTAGATGTGCTGCAGCCCCATCATGAGGCGAGGACCGTGGTTTTGATCTGTATTTCCAAAAGGCGATTCGCCAGCCTCAGGGACAGCAGTTCCATTCTCATGAGGCAGGGCGGGAGGGCAGCAGGTATCAGACACTTTCTGTTGCACATATCAGAAAACCTGACTCATTCTCGTTTGAATAATAAATGGAATTTATTGGCTCATAGGAGAAGTCTGGATTCAGGCATGGCTTTATCTCGTGGCTGAATGGGCACCTGGCTTCCTTTTGTCCCTTGGCCCTGCCTTCTTACAATGTTGAATTTATTCTAAGTCTCACTCCCCTTGTGGTCCCAAGAGGGCTGCCAGAAGCTCCCCAAACCACACGCTTTCTCATTCATACTGAGCAAGAAACAGAGGATGCCTTTGTCTTGTCAATGTTGCCGAGTTTCACTTACATTGGATCAGTTCAGGTCACATGCGCACCCCTGAACCAATCCCTATGGCCAAGGAGCCAGTGCACACTGGTTGGCTTAGCTTAGGATATGAACTCCATTGCTGGGCCCAGGGATGGATCTGATTCCCAAGAATGACACGCACTACATTCCTAAGAATGACATGCATGGAAGTCAGGCACTATGGCAAAAGGGAACTGGGGAATGGAAGGAAGACAGCCCGTCGATACTAACCTGCTTCACCATGCGGGTGAAAGCAGCAGCACGTTCTATTCATTTGTGAGGCAGCCTGCGTGCCCTGTCCTGGGGGAGGGGGGAGGGTTTGTGAAAGAAGAAGAGAGGGAGAAGGAAGAGGAAGTGACGCAATGCAGTGAAATAACAGTATGTACAACGTGCTGATAACTAATACCTGCAGGGGCTTTGGAGTTTACGAGGTGCAGCTTGTCTCACGAATCCTCAAAACTTTTAAAGGAACATTTGTCCTTATTTTTGGCTGTCCAGCATCTGTATCTCTTCCCCCTCATTTGGGGGATCCTCCGCCTTAGGGGTCTCGGGGAAAGACAGGGCCTTCTCCCACTCTACAGGCTGAAAATGCCAGGCGCTTGCTTTCCCAGGACATGGGCACAGACCGTAGGTTTGGCCAAACAGATGAACCTGTAATGGACTTTGAATTGGGAGCTAGTGACACAAAGAAGCTGAGACTCTGGATAATTCTTTTGGGCGGTTGTGAGTGAGGGTGGCAGCAGTTTCTGGGGCTGCAGAGCAAGCAGGACACCCGTCTCCCAGCACCTGTGGTGGTGGCAGGACCAGCTGCAGCAGTTGGTACTTGGCGACAATGGCAGCAATTTCCTAAGTTCTGCCGCTTGCCATGGAGCCTTGTTCCTATCTGTGTGTCACCTCTGATCTTCCAGGCCTCCTAGCAATTCTGAGAGCCAGCCTGTATTCTTCCAATAAATGCATTTCCATCAGCATCCGTTTCTGAGACTGCAACTTGTTGAAATGCAACGCTCTGAGGTCAGTGTTATCATCTTCATTTTCCAGGTGAGGATACAGACTCTGAGAGATTGAGTAATTGATGCCTAGGACCACACTATCTTCCAACTTCAAACCTCATACTTCTTTTTTTTTCTTTTCAGTATATGCCCCATTGACAGGTAAAGGAGAAACTGAGAAAAGCCTTCCTCATTCCCAAAACAATCCCTTCCTCTCCCCATCTGTTTAGTGCCTAAAAGGTGCCATTAGAGACGGATTCCTCTGAGTCTGGAAGGCTTTTTACTCCATGTAAAGGCTCACAATCCAGGGATCTTGAGACCCTATCAGGGGACACTAGGGATGGTGTGAAAGAGGTGGGGATTCTTACTTGTTTAACAGCTGCTGGAGAGTCAGGGCCTGCGAGAATGAGATATACGTGGCCGGGACAGGAGACCGGGAGAAATACTAAAAGGGGGAGGGAGGGATAGGGTTGCCAAGTGTCTGGGACAAACACAGAACTTGACCCCACACTTCTAAGGAGGATCTTTAGTTTGGCTGCTTAGTGCACTGGGGTAAAGAGTAGACATGTCAGTAGGGGACGCCCCAGGGAAGACTAGATTGCCTGATACTGATGGTTCTCAACTCTGGCCACCCTTTAGCATCACCTAGGGAGCTTTTTAGAAATACAAGTGCAGGGGGCAATGAGGGAATGCCTGCTTGATGGGTACAGAGTTTTTTGGGGGGTGATGAAAATAGTGCGCAATTAGATAAAGTGGATGATTGCAAAGCACTATGAATGTATTAAATGCCATTGAACTGTACACTCTAAAATGGTTAACTTTATGTTATATGAATTTTACCTGAAATAAAAATTTGGAAAAATACCAGCATCCTGCTTTCCCTGAGAGGGGAGAGGGTAATAAAAAGCATCCATGACGGTAGGGAGTTTTAGAGGGAAAAGGAAGATTAGAGGAAGCTCTTGAGTGTGAGACTTGAGAAGAGAGAGGGCGTGTCCTCTAGTGGGCTCCATCACTTTTCAGTGTCTGCAGGTTGGCTGCAGTGAAGACTTACCATATTTTACTTTTCAAGGCTTTTATGGGAGTTGGATTTGGATTTCTACTGGATGTGGCTATTCTGAGAAAAGACTAAATATAGCTTAGTTTTATTTGGGTTATACCTTATATCGCCCTACCCAGTTTGGCTCAGTGGGTAGAGCATCGGCCTGCAGACTGAAGAGTCCTGGGTTCGATTCCAGTCAAGGGCACATGCCCATGTTTCGGGCTTGATCCCCAATAGGGGGCGTGCAGGAGGCAGCCAATTGATGATTCTCTCTCACCATTGATGTATCTCTCTCCCTCTTCTTTCCTCTCTGAAATTTTATTTATTTATTTATTTATTTATTTATTTATTTATTTTTTTTAATAATAATTTTTATTTCTTAAAGTATTACAAATAGTATTACATATGTCTCCTTTTTCCCCCCCCTTGACATTCCCCCGACCCCTACCCCCTGCCCCCCCCGCCCCGTGTCTTGTGTCCATTGGTTAATCTTATATGCATGCATATAAGTCCTTCAGTTGGTCTCTTAATATCCCCCCCCAACCCTCCCCAGGCTTCCCACTGTAGTTTAACCTTCTGTTCAATGTTGCTCTGCTTCTGTATCTACCCCTGTTCATCAGTCCATACTGGTCCCCTTTATTTGTCCCAACCTCACT
>NW_005879286.1:0-7069 GCF_000147115.1 Myotis lucifugus | reverse complement strand
TTGCAGCTTGGAGCCTCCTCTCTGAGGCAGTATGGAAGCATCGACAGCCCGATCAAGAAATTCAGAGAAAGAAATGGAATTGACCACATGAATATTGAGAATACTGCATTCTTTCCCATAGAGGCTTGCTCCCCGGGGTGCAGGTGTACAGGGTGGTTTAGAAGTTCCAGCTCCCTGGGTATATGGCCTTTATTATGTTGAGATATGATCCCTCTATGCCCACTTTGCTGAGAGTTTTTATCGTAAATGGGTGCTGGATTTTATTAAATGATTTTCTACATCTATTGATATGATCATGTGATTTTTATCTGTCATTTTGTTTATATAATGTATCACATTTATTGATTTATGAATGTTGTACTACCCTAGCATCTCTGGAATAAATCCCATTTGATCATGGTGTATGATTTTTTAAAAATGTATTGCTGGATCAAATTTGCTAATATTTTGTTGAGGATTTTAGCATCTATGTTCATCAGGGATATTGGTCTATAATTTTCTTTCTTTATATGTCTTTATCTAGTTTTGGTATTAGGATAATATTGAATTTCTTGGAATAGTTTGAAGAGGATAGGTATTAGTTCTTTGAATGGTAAAATTTGCCTGTGAAGCTGTCTGATTCAGGACTTTGTTTGCTGGAAGTTTTTTTTTTTTATTACTGCTTTGATTTCATTAATTGTTATTGGTCTATTCAGATGTTCTGCTTCTTCCTGATGCAGTCTTGGAAGATTGTATGTTTCTAGGAATTTATCCATTTCACCCAGTTTGTCTATTTTGTTGGCATATAGTTGTTCGTAATATTTTCTTACAATCATTTATATTTTTGTGATGTCTGTTGTTACCTCTCTTCTTTCATCTCTTACTTTATTTATTTGGGTCTGCTCTCTTTGTTACTTGATGAGTCTGGTTAAAGGTTCATCAATCTTGTTTATCCTTTCAAAGAACCAGCTTTTGGTTTCATTGATTTTTTTTTAAATTTCTGCTCTGATCTTTATTATTTCCTTCCTTCTACTTACTCTGGGCTTTTCCCAATTTTCTTTTTCCAGTTCTTTTAGGTGAAGGTTAGATTGTTTACTAGAAATTTTTCTTGCTTCTTGTGGTAGGCCTGAAATGCTATGAGCGTCCCTCTCAGGACTGTTTTCGGTGTGTCCCATAGATGAACCATTAGGGTTTAAAAGCCAGTTTTAGTCCAAGTGCTCATACCTAATTCTCCAAGGCTAATAAGGACTTTGTATTGCTGATGGGGGGTTAGAATAGAAAATCTCTAAAGCTTTTTCCATTTCAGGGATCTGGAATCCCATAAAGAAGACGTTGGAAAAAAAAGAAAAGAAAAAAAAGAGAAGACTTTGAGAAAGCCCATTTGTCTTCTTTTCTATCTTTATCGCTATGTTGTAATTCTTTTTTTTCCCTAATGACTAATGATGTTGAACACTTTTTTTTACTTATTGGCTATTTGTGCATATTCCTTTGAGACTTGCCTGTTCAGTTCTCCTCCCCCACATTCTTTGCTGGAAGAGAAAATATTTCTTCTTCTTTTTCTAAAAATTTATTTCAGAGAGAGGAAGGAACATCAATGATGAGAGAGAATTATTGATCAGCTCCCTCCTCCACTCCCCCTACCGGGGATTGGAGCCCACAGCCCAGGCATGTGCCCGGAATGGGAATTCAACAGTGACCTCCTGGTTCATGGATCCACGCTCAACCACTGAGCCACACTAGCTGGGCTATGTTGTAATTCGTACTAGCTGTGTGACCTTCCACTCTTCTCTAAATGTCAGCGTCTTCATTTATAAAACGGATATGATAGTTTCCACTATCCTGGGTTGTTGCAATGACTCAATGAAATAACATATGTGAATGTGTATGATTAAGCTTTATAGGATAAAACTCCCTTCCTTCTTTGCTCCTACAAAGATACCGATGCAGTCACGTATCTAAACTGAAGCCAGTGTTCTCATATGAAGTTGCCTCAGTGAATAAGCATTTAGAAGACCCTCCTTGCCCTACCTCAGACAAAAATTTTATCTCCTGTAAAAGCTGTGATAATGACTGAGATAATGCCTGCTCTGGTGCCATTAGTCATTGTTTTTGTCATATGGTATCGTGCTACATATTAGTCATTAAAACTCTAGTGGAAAATAATTTTAAAATCATAGCTTCTTAAATTTAGGGGTCACTGTCCAATTCCTGTTGCCCCCCTTCCCCCAATTTTATTTTTGATAACTTCCTGACAGATGGTCATTGAGACTGTTCTTGAATAATTCCAATGGCAAAGAGGTCACTACTTTATAGGGTAGCCCATGCCATGTGGCGCAGTGGAAGTTGATTAGACATCCTCTTATAAGTTGAAGCCCACCTCCCCAAAACCTTGTTTCATTGGCTCCAGTTCTATGAAATAGAGTAAACAGAGGTAAATTTGCTTCCTCTTTCATTTGACAGCACTTTAAATTAATTTAAAGATAGATACCTCTTTTCCATCCTCTATAACCTGGTTTATCTTATCGTTTCTCATGTGACAGTTTCTAGATCCTGGGACAGTTTCTAGATCTGTTACAATCCAGGTAGCTCTTTACTAAGAATGCCCACATTTTCCAATGTCCTCCAAAAGTATCACCTGATCACTACCCCAGGACGGTTCTAATGTGGAGGATGGAAGGTGGAAATTGTCTGGATTTAGGCTGATAGCATTACAGGTTGTTTTTTTTAAATCAGACTATATGATTATTTAATATTTAGTGTCTGATAAATTAAAACCTCAAGGTAGTTCTACAGAAACTGTTATTAAATTAGAGCTTTCCTGGATTAGATTGTTATAGTAATCAATTAAATATTTTAATCTAAAGGCAGGTGACTTTATCATCAGTTAAAGACCTCTCCTCACTTTAGTTTATTTTGGGCCATTGTTCTTATCTGTTCACTGAATTTTATTTTACTTTTATTTGTTTTTTTTAATCTTTGACCGAAGATATATTTTTTAAATATATTTTTGAGAGCGAGAAGGAGAGAAAAAGAGACAAAAGAGACAAAGAGCGATTGGTTGCCTTTCACACTCACCCCGACTGGGGATCAAACCTGCAACTTAGGTATGTGCCCTGATGGGGATCTGAACCCGCAAACATTTGGTGTATGGGACGATGCTCCAACCAACTGAACCACCTGGCCAGGGCTGTTCGCTGAATTTTAATTTGTCAGTACACCCATTAGTGGTCTTCTTGGCTTTGTGTCATCTGAAATTTTGAGTAAACTGTTCCAGTGGTAGAGGCCTTTAGTCCAACACTGAAGACTTTCCTAAATGAGCACTTATTCATCATTCTTGAATAAGGTTGCTGAACTGCAAAATTATTTAATAGTTCTTCATTGAGGCTACGATCTTGAGCGCTCCCAAGCCTGATCACTTCATTAGTCACTCAATTAGCAAGGGAAAGTTCTTTTGTTAAAAATCTGAGTGAGGTTATTAAAATGCATATGCTTAGAAGATGATATTAATCAGTATGAGGTTTCTGGATGCCATCTAGCCAGGTGGACTGATGCAGGAATCATTGCTCTGGCCCAGAGGCAATATACTCATGCACTGAATAGTAGGAACATTGGGAAATGCATTGAGAAATTCTTGATTTGTCTTGATGTCTCAGGAGGTTGAGGAAGAGCTGACTGGACTTAATTCTGGCAGCAAAAGGAATCCTGGCCCACTCAAGGGTGAGGATGCCCAATCTTCAAGGGCTTCTCTGTTTTTAACCTGTGCCATAAGCCAGCAGTTGTAGGTGAGCTTTCTGCAATTGTAAAAGGAATTCAAGGGCGTAGACAATAGGGAATTGAGGGGGTATTATCACTGGGAGGAAACCCAAGACAATGAAAGCTTTGAACACTGTTGAGAGAAGCGTACCAGAGGTTGAGCTCAAGGGAGGAGGAGATTGTGCTGTATAACCGAGACCTTAGACTTAGCTTGAACAGCTGAATTGATCTCTCTCCCCACCCATCAACAGTATGCATTGTTGTAGGAGACCAGTGCAAAGAGTCACCACTCTCTAGTCTGATCCCAATATTTAGGATCCAGTTATGAGGGTCCCAGTCTCCTTTGAAAACATTTACCAATTTATCAGGAATGTGGAAAACAGGAACTTTTTAATATAATTTTTATATAATTTTTTATATAATTTGTGCAGGCCAAGGAAGGGGACTGTAGCTTCTCAAAATATCCCAAATGCCATAAATATCCCTGAAGGACCAGAAAAAAAATCAACTAAACTAAACTAAACTAAACTAAACTAAACTAAACTAAACATTATGGACCACCTAATGATAACATCTAAGAAGAATCTCTCCAGTATATAGAGATGGAACAAATTGGGGAATAAAGTCTATGTAGGTTTCACTTAAAACTTCACAAAACAGAACATCTGGGGGGAAAGGTCACTTTATAATCTCTTGATAACTGCTTCATTGATCAGAGGCTGAAGGTTTTCACAAACCAGAAAACAGGGCAACACTCCTGTAGGACATGGGGTAGAGCACTTTGAGGTTTCCTGTAAATTGTTCTCCTACCACCCAGCCATCTTTCTCTGTTCATAGAAAGACAGATGCAGTCTCATCAGTGATGAGAATGATATCAATGCGTGTATTGGGAAAAGCTGCAGAACCAATGGCAAAAATGGGTAGGAATTGGGGAAGAGAAAGGAGGGGAGAGTTGGAGAAACTGGTGGTGGAGTGTTGCATTTTAATAGGTGTTCTCATGTGTGAAGTAGGTGCAGTAAGAGAGAGAAATAATGTTGCTAACAGTACATGATGGAAACTAGATTTTCTGGAACCATGTTTGTTCAAAGCATTAGGACCTGGAAGAATAAGTACAGGAGAAAATGCCACTGAAGCTGACTTAGATGAAAGTCTGTTACAAATTGTAGCAACTTGAGCCTGGGTGGGGGAAATGGGGTGGGAAAAAGGAAGGACATCTGTAATACTTTCAACAATAAAGATAGATTTTTAAAAATCGTGGCCACTTGAACTGTGAGTATCATCTTACCTTTAGCTGCAGAACCGAGGAGAGGAATCATCCGTCAGCCTAGGAGTTAGAGTGGATCCAAGGACCATTCATGCACCCTGCAGGTTGCAAAGATTCCGAGTATGTAGATCCTATTTTATATGAGGGTGTGTAAAGAGGAAATATGTCCATGGAGATGATCTAAAAAGTACCATAGAGCAAAGAAACGTTAACATGGTTGTGAAAACTCAAAGGAAGAGAACTTCTGGGTTTCATGACATAGCAGAGACTGGAGAAACTCCAAGTTTAGAACACCTAAAAAATGCTGAATCATTCATGTAAATGCCTTGCTGAGTTGGTGGGAAAGTAAAAGAAATCTTCAAAGCCTTGAAATGACAAGAAAGGCATAGCCAGCATTTGCCACTGGGCATATGTGGATCCGTAGTTTCCTAGTTTACACTTCAACTGGGCTGACGACAGAGCTTATGTAAGGCAGGAGGGTAGTGGACCTGAGCATCCTCATGAAGCCAACATCACTGAAAGGCAACATCCTCTGTGGCAAATCAAGGTTAAAAAACAAACAAACAAACAACCCACACCACAGAGATAGACAGTGGTGATCTTTTCCTGTCTTGGCTTTGGTTCTGACTGGAGGAACATAAAGGCAGAACTGTCTTCTACAAGAATTCCTAACCCCAAGCTCACCTTCGCATGTATCTGGGACCAAAATTCATAGCAGCTCTAAGATCTGAGTCTCAGGATGTATTGTCCATCCAGGTCTCTGGAAAAATCAAATGAAAATCCTCTCTGTGGAAATATTTTTAAAATTTCAGGACTCAAAAATTTCTTTAAATAACTTTCCAAGGACAATGAATTTACACACACACACACACACACACACACACACACTCATGCATACCACATGTACTAGAATCAAAAGACACAATAAACTGCAGAAACATAAGGACAAAACTTGAATATATTGGAATTGTCAAAAGTAGAATGCAAATTGTGTTTAATAAACTTAAAAAAAGAAGGCATTTAAAAAGGAGATTATAAATAGTGACTAAAAATAATTGAAAAGGAGCCAAATAGAATTTCAAATTGATTAGAGACATGGACGGCAGTGATGCCACCTAGCCTCTATTATATCAGGGTCCTGTCATGTCATTGCTATCAGCCTGCTACATTCTATGACAGCCTCCTATACTCTCAGCCCTGGCCTGCCGAGAGCCTCCACTGAGCTTTATGGTAATGTTGGTATTAGTTTGTTCCCTATGAATTTTATAAATAATGTGCAAACGATGTTCCAGGGGAACAAGTCGCCTAGCAGATCTTTGGTGGCATGTAGCATATCCATTCTATCATGCCTGATTCCCTGAGAATTTTAACCTCTTCCTTTGCCATCTGTCATGACAAGTCTGGCCTTTCAACTCTGCTTAGTGTGAGCCACTGCTTTTTCAGTGCTGCTAGAAGCCTTCCTTGTAGGGAGTTTGAACCATCTCCTGAAGGGGCTTGCCAGTGTTTTAAATCCTATTTTATTTTATAATAAAATGACTACAATTTTGAAAGAAATAACAGCAACAACAACAAAAAACAACAACTTTTGAGGTACAAAGCTTCACCAAGAGGGAAATTGATAGTCTTAAATATTTATATTAGAAAAGAAGTTAGGTGATAATTAGGTAGAAAAAAAATTAGAGTAGAAAAACACACACACACCTAAGCCAAGGAAAGTAGGATGAGGGAAATTATGAAGATATGAGCTAAAATTAATGCAATTAAAAATTAAAGTAGAAAAGCAATAAAGCCTAAACCCGAGTTCTTGAAAAATATATAAAAACTTAAAATCTCTGGCAAGATGACTTATATAAATGGGAACATAGAAGATAAGATAATATAATGAAAAAAACTTAAGCTAATCAAATTTGAAAACTTATGTGAGTTGGAAAAATTCTTGCACTCAACATTGTAAAAACTCACCAAAATTGTTCCAAGAAAAAATACAAAATCTGAATGTTTTTATAACCATTTAAGGAATTAAGTATTTAAAGATTTTTCTTAAAAAGAAAACCACATTCAAACTGTTTTATA
>NW_005879285.1:0-7071 GCF_000147115.1 Myotis lucifugus | reverse complement strand
AAAAAATCTTAATTTGAGGGAAAGAGAGGCACAGTCTCAAGAAAATTCAGTTACATACACATATATGTAGATGTATGTGTATTTATATGTGAACAAAACACAGGCACTTAATGAAATACAGGTATCTAAAGCTAATTATCCAAAGACTTACATTTAATTTAATTCTTGACCCTATCACCAGCAATGTTATGATACTGAACTGGTTACTTAACCTGTTTCTTTAATTATTTAATGAGAACATTAATACTTACACTGCCCATCTGGTAACATTTGAAATAGTTTATGTAAAGCCCTTTCTGCTGTACAAAGCAATACATTTGAATAAAAGATTTTGCTGGATTTTTATCTATGCAAAGAAATAATCAGAATTTTAAATATTTGCCTTAGGTGATCCGGAAGGGAGAAGTCAGCTGCTGTTGGACCTGTACACCATGTAAAGAGAACGAGTATGTCTCGGACGAGTACACCTGCAAGGCGTGCCAACTGGGGTCCTGGCCCACCGATGACCTTACAGGTACTAGTACATGTACCACAATGTCAGCATAGGTGCAGCTCTCTCTTAAAAAAAAAACCCTGAAGAAGACACAAACATGGGAGTAGGGAGTCACATCAACAAGCATTTTTTTTTCCCATTATACATATGCATTTAATGAAACATTAATTAAAAGGGAACAGAAACAAAACTTTTTTTTTTTTTTTGCTTAAAGCATTACAAAGGGTATTACATATGTGTCCTTTTTTTCCCCGCCCTTGACAATACCCCGGCTTCCCCTACCCCCCAGTGTCTTATATCCATTGGTTATGCTCATATGCATGCATACAAGTCCTTCGGTTGATCTCTTACCCCCCCCCCGCCTCCTGCCCCCCAACCCTCCCCGGCCTTCCCGCTGCAGTTTGACAATCTGTGTGAGGCAGCTCTGCCTCTGTATCTATTATTGTTCAAGTTTATAATGGTCTCTATTATCCATGAATGAGTGAGATCATGTGGTATTTTTCCTTCATTGACTGGCTTATTTCACTTAGCATAATGCTCTCCAGCTCCATCCATGCCGTTGCAAATTGTAAGAGTTCCTTCTTTTTTACAGCAGCATAGTATTCCATCGTGTAGATATACCACAGTTTTCTAATCCATTCATCTACTGATGGGCACTTAGGTTGTTTCCAGATCTTAGCTATGGTGAATTGTGCTGCTATGAACATATGGGTGCATATATCCTTTCTGATTGGTGTTTCTGGTTTCTTGGGATATATTCCTAGAAGTGGGATCACAGGGTCAAATGGGAGTTCCATTTCCAGTTTTTTGAGGAAACTCCATACTGTCTTCCATAGTGGCTGCACCAGTCTGCATTCCCAACAAGCATTTTTCATCTTGATGGCCTTGGTGTATGAATTTCCTTCAGAACAGAAACCTCCCCAACACCTGGCTAATTGTGAAAATCTATAGATCTTACAGAGAGATTGGCTTATATTCCCACCCTTCCCACCAAACTAGATCAGAATCCCCAGGTTCTCATGCCATCCTGAGGATATTCTCAGAAATTTCTATGCAGGACCCCAGGTTACTGTCATTTGAGGAGGAAAGAGCTATTGGCCAGGAAGAAACTAAGATATGTCATGACATATCCAAGAGTAAAAAAGGTTACACAGAATTGGGGAGAAATTGATCTAAAACTCTTTGTTTCTCTTAGTGCTTTTCCTTAATCTAAACCAGGGACTTCCAACTAATGAGTTTTTAAATACTGTCAGCACAGGGCATGACTGATGTCTGATTGTTTTTTGTTTAGTTTTTCAGGGGGTGTGGTAGGGGGTGTTTGTTTTGTGTTATTTTGGTTTGGGTTTATTTTCTGCAAAAGATGTTAAGGAATGTGTCATTGTGTTCTAAAAATTATATTTCTAATTTTTACAATATAAAAACAGCATATGATAGCTTTCATCTTTCTTTATAATTTATTCAATGTATGTTATATGCCTGTTTGCCTCACTGAAATAAAGATACAACCTCTATCTTAACTTAATGAGGGAGGCAAAAAGATAAAAATATGATTCCAGTTAATTAACAGATTTGTGCAAATAGGAGTATGAGGAGTGGTCCTATGAGACTAATTTTTCAAAGAAAATAGAGAAAAAAACATCTCGATGCTTCATTTATGCTGGGAAAATATTTTTAAAATCCAAACTACAAGATGGGACTGTTGAAGTGGTCATAGATCTAGCTTAATTTTATAATTTTCATCCACAACCCTTATTAAAAACTATATAGATTGTGGTACAGACAAAATAAATTATTATCTACTTGGATATTTTTTTAAAAATCTCGATAAGAGGGCCCACCACGTACTATGTCAGGTCATCATATGGTTTTGAAATTAAAATGGATTTAGCAGAGCTTTAGGCTAGAAGATTATAGCATCCTCAGTGTTAATCTCCATCCCTCACAGGACAAGAAACTATTCCTGGTAGTTATATTAGTTTATTCCAAAAGCCTGGTTCTCAAAGTCCTGAGATCCTGGGCCTTTTGAGACTAACTCACATTAAAGCTTTGTTTTCAGTGATTGGTATTTAAACAGAAAATGTTCCTTTTCTTAAAAAATAAAAAAAATCTGATTTAATGCAATATCTAAGTACCGTGTGTTAGCATTTGAATCCTATTTTTTTACTATAGGACAATGAGGTTTCTGATACTCTTTTTAAAAAATATATTTTATTGATTTTTTACAGAGAGAAAGGGAGTGTGATAGAGAGTTGGAAATATCAATGAGAGAGAAATATCAATCAGCTGCCTCTTGCACATCTCCTACTAGGGATGTGCCCACAACCAAGGCACATGCCCTTGACTGGAATCAAACCTGGGACCCTTCAGTCCACAGGCCAATGCTCTATCCACTGAGCCCAACCAGTCAAGGCCTGATACTCTTATATATCCCAAAACCAACTCAGTGCTGAACACATAGCCTTCAATAAATTTAGTTGAATAGATGAACTATAGCTCCCTTGCATACACAAACAGTAACATGTCAGAAAGAAAAATGAACATGATTGGTTTTTGTGGGAGGGAAGTGAGGAGCAGTATTGTGGTCTTTACTTTTCTACTATTTCTTTACTTTTTTCAAATTTCTAATTTCAACATGTATTGTTATTAAATTGAACAACTATCTTGCCGATTCAACTATCTGCATGGTTTAGCATCTTGAAAGTGAGTATAATATTTCTTGTCCTACATTTTGTAAAACTATTCTGCTGACAATGAACATGGTCTGCTTCCATATTCATTCAGCAGAAAAAATATTTCTCCTTCTTATTTGCATTATAAAATACATGGTAGAGAAACTGAGATTGAAAACCAGATGTGGTTCTTATATATATTATCATCTTATTAGAAGAGAAACATTAATTTCCTCCGCTCTTGCTCTCTCTGTCACACACAGAGACATACATAAACACACACATATGTATAGAAAATTGTTTAAGTAATATAAAGTAAAAGAACGAGATATTTTAAATGACAATATTAGGAAAGACATAATTTAAATGTATGGCTACACAAGATCTCTCTGAAGGAGTGAAAATTAACTGAGACTTAAATGTTAAATAGAAATAGCTAGCAAAAAGAATCATGAGAAGAGCCTTTCTGGCTAAGGAAGAAGCACATGTGAAGGTCTACATGTGGGGAAGCAAATGGGAAAATGGTGTCAGAAGAGATCAGAAAGGCCTCAGGGGCTAGGACAGATAGAGCCTTGTAGAATATGCCCAGGATATAAGTATTTATTATTAAATACAAGGAGAAACACATGATTGTATGTATACCTTTAAAATAGTATTCTAATTTCCATGCGGGAGAATAATTTGGAGAGGGATAGAAAGTGGAATCAGGGAGACCAGTTGGGTGATTACCGCAGGTTGGCACTGCAGGCAAGATTTCTTAGTGTCCTTGCCTGAACTGTGCATTGGAAAATTTGAAATAGACTTTGGAGTAGAATCAAGAGGATATACAGATGAATTGGCTGGAGTAAATATTAAGTAAGGCTACCAAATAATCTGCCTTGAAGGCTGGAGAAATAAATGCATTCTTTCATAAAAATAGTTTGATTTTAAGCAAGATCACTTTGAGATATCTTTGAGCTTTACAAGAGTGAATTAATTAATTTAACAAATTAAGGCCTTACAGTTTGTTCCAGAAAATGTAATAGGAACTGGAAATATAAAACGTAAAATACAGTCTATGTTTTCAAAAAACTTATAATCTAGTGGGAGAAAAGCATCTACACTGGTAATATAGTATATTAAAGGCAATAGGTAAAAATGAACAAAGTGGCCCTGACTGGTTTGGCTCAGTGGATAGAGCGTCGGCCTGCGGACCAAAGGGTCCCGGGTTCGATTCCAGTCAAGGGCATGTACCTTGGTTGCGGGCACATCCCCAGTAGGGAGTGTGCAGGAGGCAGCTGATCGATGTTTCTCTCTCATCGATGTTTCTAACTCTCTATCCCTCTCCCTTCCTCTCTGTAAAAAATCAATAAAACATATTTTTTTAAAAAATGAACAAAGTAGTATGAAAAAATAGAGGAGGGCCTACCTAACCCTGAAGAATTTTGGCAAATTTACTCTTGAGGCATAATCTTGGAGCTCACATAATACAAAAGTGCAGAACATCTTAGAAAGTGGGTAAGCATCAAGGCTATTAATGGACCATTCTTCTCCTAGTTGCCCCAACCAAAAATCATTGACTCTTCCCTATTCCTGAGCACCTTGTCTAGTCACGATCACACCTGGCAGTTTGAATTGCTAAATCTTCTTACTCCCTCTGCTCCCTCCATCTGTACACCGCTTCCCGTGAGCATGTTCTCCTCCTCTCACAGTTGGCTATTAACAGTAATTTCCTAGTTTATTTCCCTACTCCCAAATTTATACCACATGCCTCTAAGTCTACTATTCATCTTGCTACTAGATAATGTATCCAAAATACAGAGTTATCCCTTTTATTTCATTGCTCAGCACTTACCAGCATTTTCATATCTCTATAGATATACTCCAGGTATTTCAACATGGCACACAAAATTCCCTCTCTCCCATTCCTCCTATGACCTTTCCAGTGTCAATCACCACCACTTTATAACTTTCATTTTCATTCTAGTGTAAAGGGCTGCTTGTAATTGTCATCTACACACAGTGCTTTGTGGTTCTTCCACATCCATACATGTGTTTTCTTTTCTGTCCACAATGTACTTACTCCCTGGCACAGAGGTAGCACTTAGTCAGTGCGTGTCAACCCTCAGTAAAATGATGGGGAGGGTACAAATGAAGACAAAAGTAGGAATTAGGACCATCCAATGATTCTAGCCTTTGTCCTATAGACAGTGTGGGGCCAGCAGAGGTTTTTCAGCAGAAGAAGAAAATGATTCCTCTAGCTACGTGTGTATTTGTGAGTGTGTGTATGTATGTGGGGAGTGGGAATAAGTGCAAACATGGGGAGATCTCCCCATTGGTATTATGTGAACTTTAACATTTAAGTGAGATCTACAGCACTTGTCCAAAGAGCCTATGGCTGTTTGCAATCCTATCTCAGTGACTCTGATGCAACCTAACAGGTCACTTGGAGCTGCTAGCCAGAGACTGCTCTGATGGCTGCAGCTATCCTAAAAGCCGCCACAGAGATGCCTGGGCTAGCTAGCTTCAGTAAGCTTTTCTTCTACCCACTTGGCTTATAGTTACCTCATTTCAGCCTACAACATGAGAGTTCAGGTCACCTTTGGGTCAGTGCCCTCATTGTGGTAATAGTAACTAAGTCATAGATTATGCTTCCTGTGTGCCAAGAACTGCTTAAGTATCTTACAAATGTTAGTTAAATTAATCCCAACAAAACTGTATAAGATTGTTAGCACAGTTAAGAGATCTGAACCCACTTAGAATGGAGTAATTATTTAGAAAAACAACTAGGAGTAGCAATCAACTGACATTACTGTCTTTATATTTATCTATAGACTTATATAAGTTCATAGGAAGATGTCTGAAATACCCTAACCAGTTTGGCTCAGTTGATATAGGGTCAGCCTGCGGACTGAAGGGTCCTGGGTTCGATTCTGATCAAGGGCATATACCTTGGTTGTGGGCTTGTTCCCCAATAGGGAGCGTGCAAGAGGCAGCTGATATATGTTTCTAACCCTCTATCCCTCTCCGTTCCTCTCTGTAAAAATCAATAAAATATTTTTTTAAGAAGAGAAAAATGTCTTAAATGAAGGTTACCTACTGATAAGACAAGATGTTTATGAGTGGTGGGATTGTGGGTTACTTTATCATACACATATATATGTGTGTGTAAACATATATGCATATAATTTTGCATTATATTTCAAGGATGTGTTTTCATCAATAAAGCCATTAATATAAATTTTAAGCTAGCCATATTCTTAAAATCCATCATAAACTATAAGGAAGCAGGAACTCAGAGTTGAGTTAGAAAGAGAAAGGAAGAGAATCTGGCATGAAAACTAGAAAGAAATAAGACTATAAAAGGACAATGAAAGCAAAATAGACAATGTCACAACTACTTCACCTTATTTTCATTGAGGACATCAAGTAGCTATTACTTATTTAACAATCATCAGATATTTATGTTAACAGTGAATAGGGAACAGGATCTGTGCCCTCAAATAAATCATCCTCCTAAATATTGATAAATGATAAGATATTGAGTGTTAACAGCAGAGAAGAACAGAATGGTGCCGGAGCACCATTATATCAGTGGAAGCTACTTAAATAGGGTTTAAAGTTGTCTCTTCAATTAATTGCATACATGCAAGCATTAAAGTAAAATGGCAGTTGATCGAACTAACATGTCAGAGAAGAATGTTTTGGACATAGAGTAAAGAACTGAATATGTGGGGCGTAGGGGAGGAAGGTGATACAGGTAAGCTAGGAAAAGGCCAACAAATATAGATCTAACTGTTGAAAATATTTCTATGTTCAAAGCATAAAATTCTCTGCCCCCCTGATGTTTACATTCTAGTGGAGAGCATAATTTTAAATGAGGCAATTATTATCTCCAGGAATATCCAAAAACTGAATAAGAGAGGAAGT
>NW_005879284.1:0-7072 GCF_000147115.1 Myotis lucifugus | reverse complement strand
TGTTGCAAAAATTATTAAAAGTAGAATTTCAATAAGTAGCTATCATTAAATGTTTATTGAATATCTTCAGTTAGCAAGTTGTTGTAACTGAAATAGGCACAAGATCATAGATGTTTACAAATGGTCAACTTTTTATTTTATTCTAATATATTTTGAAAAAAGCCTGGATATAAGTATATAATTATGAACTTAAGACTGCCTGGTATTATTTAAAAATGTCTCTTTCTCTTTCTCAGCTTTTGGGAAGGTAGAAATATTGAATTAAGGAAGTGTAGAAGGTTAATTAGCAATAAAATTTGATTCTATTATAGGTGTAGATTTTATTGCAGCTTGCCTTTTCAAAGTACACATATCTTCTTTGTTGTACAGTGTTGGTGGGAGTGTAAATTGGTGCAGCCACTATGAAAAACTGTGGGGGTCCCTAGAAAAACTAACATGGGAACTATAGCAATCTCCCTTCTGGGTGGATACCCCAAGAAAATAAAATCAGTATTTCAAAGAGATATCTACATTCTCACGTTTATCACAGTGTTATTTACAACAGCCAAGTATGGAAACAATCTAAGTGTCTGTGGATGGTTTAATAGATGAACAAAATGTTTTACACACACACACACACACACACACACATATTATTCAGCATTGAAAAGATCCTTCCATTTGCAACAACATGGATGAACCTGGAAGAAGTTATACTTATTGAAATAAGCTGACAAAGAAAGAAAAAACACACTACATGGTTTCACTTTTAGAATCTAAAAAAAGTTAAATACGTAGAATCAGAGAGTAAAATGGTTATTACCAGAGGCAGGGAGGTGGAAGAAGAGATGTTGGTCAAAGGGTACAAAGTTGCACTTATTTAGGATCAATAAGTCTAGAGATGTAACACACAGCATGATGACTACAGTTAATAAATCTATATTGAATACTGGGAATTTTCATGATGACTATAGTTAATAAATGTATGTTGAATACTGAAAGTAGATTTCAGGTGTTTTTTATCACACAAAATGGTAACTGTGGGATGATATGATGATTAGCTGACTGTTGCAATCATTTTGCATTATATATATATACATATATATATATATTATATATCAATAATATATATAATCATTGTTGTACACCTAAACAATATATACACTATTTGCTAAAAAATAAACTTGATTTCCTGCAAATAGCATGGTTGAAGAGAGAATATAAATTTATATTCAGATCTAGGCATATCTAGTTACTATCTCTATGATACCAGGCAAAACAATATTTTTTCTTCTCCAATTTTCTTACATTTAATAGGATATAATTGTATTTAGTATATAAGGCTATTGTGAGGACTAAATAAAAAAAGAGTGTGCTTAGGACCTGACTCATATTAAGGATTAACTCATGAGATTCCTTCCTACTTCTTGTTGTATAAGTACTCCAATAATTGAAATAGAAATTGCTATCTCTCAACATATAGGAGAAAGGAGATATAGTTAGCTGTCTAATAATTAGTTTTATACATACAAAAGTTTTTTTAAAAGATCAGATAATGTCAGTAACCTGACAAAAACCTTTCAAATCTTATTTAAAAAGAGATAAAATGTTTTACTATCAGTAACATAGCTTACCATGTCTATCCTCTAATAATTTCTTCAAAATCATCACAATTTTGTATCCTCTCTGTGGCAAACAGACATTGGGTGGCCCCATAATCTGCACATCCCCACCTTATATAATTGCCTGTCCTTCAGTGTTGGCCGGGTTGGTGACTTATTGCTAACCAATAGAATATGATTAAAAGGAGTGATGGTATATCAGTCCTTTGAATATGTTATGCTAAGTGAGACTCAACTGTGCTAGCAGAATCACTCTGAAGTTGTTTGCTTGTTTTTGAATCCTTGGCTTTGAAGAAGCAAGCTGCAACAAATCCTACAGCTGCAAGAAAATGAATTCTGCCAACAACCTGAGTGAACTGTTTAGTAGGCTCTTCTCCAATTGAGCTTTCAGATAAGAACTTCATCTTAGTTCAAATCATTATTGCAGTCTCAAAGAGGATCCAGATAAGCATTTTGAGAGCTCCCAATTCATGGAACCTATGAGCTAATAAGTGTATATATTTTCAGTACAGTAAATTTATGATAATGTGTTATGTTACATGGAGAACTTCCTGTCTTTCAATCCTAAAACATTAAACTTGTGTACTCATCACATTTTTAATCCAACTACACTAAGTCCTATCATCCCAAATCAGCTAAGTCATTCTCTATACATATTATACTGTCTTTTATTCATTGTCCTGATATATTTAAAATTAAGTTATTTGAAAACTTATTTATTAGGTGACCCCACCCCCAAGAGATGCTTATCTCTCTGTTTGTACTGAGTTCCAGTATATCCATGGAACTTTGCTTGGAGGTGCCACACTCAATGTCATTCTTCTGAAAGTGTAGTTTATATCTACACAATTTCAATCAACTGGCTTGTACATCCCACTGACATAATTGACCTTTGTTGGAACCTTTTCCAGTGTAATTGTTTGGTTTATAATATCCATAATGATCCATATAACAAATTACTGTATATAAAGGCAAGATAAAATTGGCATTAATTAGCAGGACATCCTATATAATAAAAGGCTAATATGCAAATCGACCTAACAGCCGAAAAATCGGTTGCTATGCTGTGCACTGACCATCAGGGGGCAGACGCTCAATGCAGGAGCTGTCCCCTGGTGGTCAGTGCGCTCTCACAGAAGCTGGGCTCATGGCTGAAAGCACAGTGGCGGTGGTGGGAGCCTCTCCTGCCTCCACAGTAGGCGGACATCCCCCCAGGGGTCCCAGACTGTGAGAAGGCACAGGCCAGGCTGCGGGATACCCCCAAGTGCACAAATGTCGTGCACCGGCCTCTTGTCTATTCATAAAACATGTAACAGTTTAGAATGAAATGTTTAAATATTAAAGATCACCCAATGCAGAGCAGCAGAGACTTCATAATTATTCTTCTCTATAACAAATTTCCTGATGATCACATTTCTGAGACATAAATTGTAAATAGATTTTCTCAAAAACCATGAGGTCAAAACTATATTCTATATACCAATACATAAAGCAGGCCTTGTTATGCACTCAAATCTTGATAAACTTGCTTCATTCATTTTGGGGGCATTTTAAAACTCTTTTAACTATAGAAAGAGAAAGGCATGTTCATAAACATAAACATGTACAACATAAACATGTAATTATATAAACATTTCATAATCAAGCAATCTAAACACCTACCAGTTTATTTACAGCAGCACAATGGTGAAGAGAGATCAACTTTTGTTTGGAGAGAAGACAAGCATGGAGCTAAATTGAATATTTAAAAAAATAAGTTATTTTTAAGCAATGCAAGCTTACCTTTTACCTTTCCTCAAATTGAATGAAACATACCCAAAGCTTTAAAACTGTACAACCAAATACCTTCAATTCTGTTCTTTAAAATAGCTTTCACACCTAGTTTGCCAAAAATGCAAGATGTTCCTTTGATAGTATGTTTGCTATATCCCCACAACTTTAACACATATGATCATGGTAGAGAAGGTGAAATTTTGGGATTAACAAATGAACAGTATTATGAAAGATTGATATACATTTGTTTCAAAGTATTTAATGCATATATTTGCTATAAATATTAAATATATATCGGCTCTACAATATATTTTGAGGGCATGAATTTGCAGTCTGCCCTGGTCTCCACTGATTTTTCACTATGACAAAGTTAATGTGCCTTACTAACCCTCAATCCCTTCCTTCATCTTTAAAATACAGAAACTAATTTTCTCTACCCCATAAGGTTGTTATGGGGACTAAATGATATAACATATTAAATGCTTAGCGCAATAAATGCTAGATATTACTATTAGCAGCATATAGCTAAACATCGCTTTCATTTTAAAATCATGCACATTAAAAGAGAACACATTATATAAAATAAAAATTTTCATTTTGCCTAATTTCTAATGCCATATGTTGCATTGCTTACCTGCAGAAAATAAGCCCCCAGGGCAAGAAATGCAGCTACAGATTTAATTCTGTGTCAATGTTACACAATTGTAAATACATCCACATTTTCCTCTGAAGAGAGGCAACATTTCCCCAGTGGCAGAAAGCCTTTCCCTTACCTGCAAAACACTACTTCTCTGCCCCCATTATTCCTCTCGCTTCTAAAGATAAGTTTGTGGACTATGTGAGTTATGATGTGCTTTTCTTCTCTGAGTTACGCTGGCCTGAGGAGGTTTGAAAACCTTGGATAATATTAATATTAATGAAACAATCTGGGGCGTACGCAGCCCAACGAACAAACTTGGTCTTCATGGGTTGTGCTATATCTCCTCATTAAACATGGAGAATCTTCCTCTCACATTCAATTACAGATGCTTAAATAACATTTTTCCCTCCTGGCCATCCAAGGTTGTTAAGCAGTAAGGAGGGAAAATAAAAGTCATCTTTTGTTTTCAAATAGCATTCCATTCTCACTATCAGACACAAAGTGCTGTCTACAAGCTGTGAGTGTGTAAGTGACTCACTGGTCAGGGAGGTACCACATGCTCTTTTGAGAAATGATGAATGATTTAAAATTCATGATCTGAGATAAAACGGGCTTCCTGGAGGTGTACTGAAGAGCTGTTATTGTAACAGCTCAGAGAAAGCCACATACTGCTGGTTATGCACTCCTTGAGCAGGCATATTTCCAGGTCTAGTCTACTCTTGGGTTTTATGTGTTAGTAACTCTTCTGGGAAGCAGGTATCTTTTGGAAGTAGTAAAGATGGCATTCATGAGACAGTATCCAGGGCTGTGTTTAGCAAGCAATTGTCTCAGTGACTTCACAAATTTCCTAAACTCTCATAAAATCTGGCCAGTGTATTCATTTTTCTCATCTGTTTTTTGCCTTCCCCACCACAGTCCCCATGAAAGTTGTCCAGAGCCCTCTCCATCTACCTTATACACCCACAGGTACTGTTACTCACCCATCAAGGACATTTATCAACTTCCTTAATTGTGAATGCTCCACTTCTCTGGAGGGATAGGGGAGGAAAGGAAGAAACAAACACTTTTTGAAAGCCTACTCTAATCTGGTGCTCAAAACAGCCGCGGATGTTAGTATCATTTCCTCACCTATGGGTGAGAATATCTGGCCCAGAGAAAGCAAGCGGCTTGCTGAGTATCATACACGTTTAGCTAATGACGAGTATGAATTCGAACCCTAGGTGTCTGATGCCAGTGTCCATGCTCCTTTGCAAGAAGCACACATCCTTTTTGCCGTGGCTAAGCATCTTTCTGCTTGTGTGATCTAGGCCTGCCCTATGTAGGGTCTACTTCCTCCAGTTTCAACAATCGCTAACTACATTTAAAACCCTGAACTATTTTAAAGGTATACTTGTTCTTGCCTCGTGTAATGGAAAACATAGCAAACAAATAATATCTTCCTTCAAACCTACTATGTTTGTACCACAATCCAAATCTGCCCTTCCTTCACTGTTTATCTATTAGAAAGAATAATTTGTACTATGACTTCACTGTCTCAGAACCCAGCTTTCTTTTTAATCCCTTGCTATCTGGCTTCCACTTCCATTTTGTTTATGAAATATTCTCCACAAGGTCATCAATTGTCTCACATTTATTTATGTAAATGCTTCCCTGTATTTCCTAGAAGCATTCTTATTTTTTGATTTCCAGTACAACATAATTTGTGGGGGGCTTTAATGATAATAATAACTACAATATATTGTGTGCTAGTGACGTGCTAGGGTCTCTATATCTTTATTACAATTAATCCTACAGTGAGTCATCCAGGCTAGAAATTATTCATTATTACACATCAAGAAAATGAGGCTCATAGAGCCTATGTAAGTTCCCCAAGGTAACACAGTAATAGGGAACATCTGAATGTGATTCCATAATTCCTTCCTTCGAAAGTGCCATCTTTACTGACTTTTTTATAGTCTATTAATTATGGCATTTTCTGTGATTTCAAGACAGTCGCTTCTCTCTGTTCATTAGGTTCTTTTCTCTGAAAACGTCATCCTCTATGCCAAGTGTCTTCACCAGATAGACTAACTGAAATCTGAACTCCATTGCACATCTTCCTACACCCTTCCCTCCTCCTGTGCACATATCTCCTCCCCAAGAGCTTCACTGTTTTACCGCCAGTTATGCTAAACACTGTCAGCTAATTAGTCCTGAAAATAATGCGTTCTGATTCCCCCCCACACCTTAGTTGTCCTGTTGTTAATTCTATTTTATTATTATTTTTCCTAACCAACATCTCCTTTCCATTGGTAATGATATAAAATAGGTGATTGTTTTTGCCTAGGCTTCAACAATAGCTCATTACAAGATCATTATGAGTTTTGAACACAATGTCAAATAAATCTTCTTAACATGTGTCTTCATTCATAGCATTTCCTTGCTCATGAAGCTCCATAAGATTCTACTTAACTCTTAAGTCGTACAAATAGTTCCTTCCTTCATGGGGCACCGATGTCTCTAATACAGTCAAAACCCCATAAGTAATCTGTATTCAAGTCAAAGAGAATTAAAGGTACTAGAATACTCATTTATATACCTTTGTGCTTTTAGCAGACAAAGTTAATTTTCTTCTATATATCTTTTTATGAAGCTTACTTGTTGATTATATACTATGGTGTTGTGTGTGTATACTCACATAGATATCTATACCTATATCATCTATATCTATATCTTTATCCATCTATCTATCATCTATCATCTATCTATCATCATCTATCTATGTATTATTCCACAGTGCATATTTGTTTTAAAAATACTAGTCATCTTTTATTTTCAAAATGTTATTTTTTTTGAACTATATATTTTCTAAAAAATAAATGGAAGTTTGGGATATTAGTTAGTAGAAAATCTCTCTCTACACACACACACCCACCCACACACACAAACACAAATATGCAGAATATGTGGTGCAAATACACATATGTAGATATATATATATATATATATATATATATATGTATGTGTGTATATGTATGTGTGTCTATATATATATATATATATATATATATATATAAAC
>NW_005879283.1:0-7072 GCF_000147115.1 Myotis lucifugus | reverse complement strand
GTAGGGTCGATAGGGCAGTTGGGGCACTGCCCCCTGCTCACACACAGAGCAGGGCGGATCAGGGGTTGGGGCGCTGCCCCCTGTCACCCACAGAGCAGGGCTGATCAGGGGGTTGGGGCACTACCCCATCACGCTGCTCCAGGGGCCAGGAGGCCTCGCGGCTCCGCTGATCCCGGTGCCAGGAGGCCTCGCGGCTCCGCTGATCCCGGTGCTGGGAGGCATATTACCCTTTTACTATATAGGATAGAGGCCTGGTGCACAGGTGGGAGCCGGCTGGTTTGCCCTGAAGTGTGTCCTGGATCAGGGTGGGGGTCCCGCTTGGGTGCCTGGCCAGCCTGGATGAGGGGATGATGGCTGTGTGCACCTGGTCACAACCCCTTCAGGGTGGGGGTCCCCACTGGGGTGCCTGGCCAGTCTGGGTGAGGGGCTGAGGGCCGTTTTCAGGCTGGCGGGTGACTGAAGCTCCCAACCTCTCCTTTTTTTCTTTTCTTTTTTTATTCTGGTATTTATTTACCTTCTATGGCTGTCACTGGAGCTGAGAGCCAGCTTTAGTTCTGAGGCTCGGCTCCAGCTCTGAGATCTCGGCTGCTGAAAGCAGGTATCTGGGTTTGTTTGGGTTCTATAATTGAAACTCTGTTGCAACTCCAGGTCTGCTGGCTGAAAGCATGGGGATTGTTTAGCTTCTATAATTGCAACATTGTTTCTTAGAGTGCAGCTCAGAGGCCGGCAGCGGCAGACGGGGAACCTTGGCTTCCTCTGTCACTGGAGCAAGCAAGCCTCCTGTTCGCTTCAGCTGCCTGGCTGCCGGCCGCCATCTTGGTTGGCAGTTAATTTGCATATCACCCTGATTAGCCAATGGGAAGCATGTCGGAGGTATGGTTAATTACCATGTTTGTCTATTATTAGATAGGATATATATAGGTATATGTTTAATATTATATATATAGCTACCTCTTGAGTTCTTTTCTTTTGTTTTGCAGTTCAACTTTTTATTTTATTTGAAATCAGAATATGCACAGCACATCCAGTGCATACAATAAACAATTACTGAAGCTACAGTGACTTAAGATTCAATCTTCACATTCAGCAAGTTTAAATCCATTCTTACATGATTTATTTTTTATTGAGTTGATAGTATTACAGATGTCTCCCATTTTCTCCCTTTTGCCCCCTCCACCCAACCTCTGCCCACCCCAGGCCTTTCTCATACTATTGTCTATATCAGTGGTTCTCAACCTTCTGGCCCTTTAAGTAAAGTTCCTCATGTTGTGACCCAACCATAAAATTATTTTCGTTACTACTTCATAACTGTAATGTTGCTACTGTTATGAATCATAATGTAAATATCTGATATGCAGGATGGTCTTAGGCAACCTCTGTGAAAGGGTCGTTCGACTGCCAAAGGGGTCGCAACCCACAGGTTGAGAACCGCTGGTCTATATCCATGGGTGATGCATACATGATATATGTTCTTTGGTTAATCTCTTCCCATCCCCTTGCCTGTCCCCCACTGAGGTCTGTTATTCTGTTCCATGCATCCATACCTCTGGACCTATCTTGTTCGTCAGTTTATTTTGTTCATTAGATTCCGCAAATAAGTGAGATCCTGTGATGTTTGTCATTCTCTAACTGGCTTATTTCACTTAGCATAATAGCCTCCAGGTCCCTCCATGCTGTCTCAAAGGGTAAGAGATCCTTCATTTTTACTGCTGCATAGTGTTCCATGGTGGCAATGTACCACAGCTTTTTTTAACCACTCATCTACTGATGAGCACTTAGGCTATTTCTAGATCTTAGCTATTGTAAATAACTCTGCTTTTTTCTGATGGGAGTCCTAAGATATATGCCCAGAAGTAGGGTCGCTGGGTCAAACTGCAGCTCCATTTTTAATTTTGTGAGGAAACTCCATACTGTTTTCCATATGGCTGCAGCAATCTGCATTCCCACCAGCAGTGCACTAGGGTTCCCTATTCTCCACGTCCTCACCAGCACTTGTAATTTGTTGATTTATTGATGGTAGCCATCTAGCAGTTGTGAGGTGATATCTCATTGTAGTTTAATTTGCATCTCTCTGATTATTAGTAACATTGAGCATGTTTTCATGTGTCTATTGGCCAGCTGTATGTCCTCTTTGGAGAAGTGTCTATTCAAGTTTCCCCCCGCCCCATTTTTTAATTGCATTGTGTGTCTTCCTGAAGTCCTGGTATTGAGTTGTTTGAGTTCTTTGTATAGTTTGGAAATTAACCCCTTATCAGATGAATATGATCTCCCATACAGTAGGTTCCCTTTTCATTTTGTTGATGGTTTCTTTTGCTGTGCAGAGCTTTTTAGTTTGATGTAGTCCCATTTGTTTATTTTTGCCTTTGTTTCCTTTGCCCTAGGAGCTGTGTCAGTGAAGATACTGCTATGTGAGATGTCTGAGATTGTACTACCTAAGTTTTCTTCTAGGATTTTTATGGTCTCACAACTTACATTTAAGTCTTTTATCCATTTTGAGTTCACTCTTGTGTATGGTGTAAGTTGGTGGTCTAGTTTCATTATTTTGCATGTACCTATCAAATTTTCCCAACAATATTTATTGAAGAGACTGTTTTCACTCCATTGTATGCTCTTACCTCCTTTGTCAAATATTAATTGATCATATTGGTGTAGGTTGATTTCTGGGGTCTCTGTTCTGTCCTATTGATTTATATGTCTGTTCTTGCGCCAGTACCCGGCTGTTTTGATTACAATGGCTTTGTAGTATAGTTTGATATCTGGTATGGGATCCCTCCAACTTTGTTCTTCTTTCTCAAGATTGCTGTAGCTACTCAAGGTCCTTTTTGGTTCCATATAAATTTTTGGATTATTTGTTCTAGATCTGTGAAATATGCCAGTAGTATTTTAATGGGGACTGCGAATACATAGATTCCTTTGGGTAGTATGGACATTTTAATGATGTTAATTCTTCCAATCCATGAACATGGTATATGCTTCCACTTGTTTGTGTCTTCCTCTGTCTCCTTTTTCAATGTCCATTAGTTTTTTAAGTAGGTCTTTTACCTCCTTGGTTAAGTTTACTCCCAGGTATCTTTTTGTTGTTGTTGCAATGGTAAATGGGATTGTTTTTTTAGTTTCTCTTTCTGAGAATCATTATAGGTGTATAAAAATTCCATCAATTTCTGGATGTTAATTTTGTATCCTTCAACTTTGCCAAATTTATTTATTAAACAGTTTTTTTCATGGAGTCTTTAGGGTTTTCTATGTACAATATCATGTCGTCTGCAAATAATGCCGGTTTTACTTCCCCCTTTCCAACTTGTTTCCCTTTTATGTTGTCTTCTTGTCTGATTGCTGTGGCTAGGACTTCTTTTACTATGTTGAATTAAAATGGTGAAAGCAGACATCCCTCTCTTGTTCCTGATCTTAAAGGAAATGCTTTGTGGTTTTGCCCATTGAGTATGATGTTGGCTGTAGGTTTGTCATATATGGTCTTTATTATATTTATGTATGATCCCTCTATTCCCACTTTGCTGACAGATTTATCAAAAATGGTGCTGGATTTTATGGAGTGCTTTTTCTACATCTACTGATGTGATCATGTGATATTTATCCTTCATTTTGTTTATTGATTTGCGAATATTGAACCAGCCTTGCATCCCTGGAATAAATCCTACTTGGTCACCTTGTATAATCTTTTTGTTACATATTGCTAATATTTTGTTGAATATTTTAGCATCTATGTTCATCAGGGATATTGGCCTGTAATTTTCTTTCTTTGTAATGTCTTTATCTGGTTTGGAATTAGGATAATTCTGGCCTCATAATAAGAGCTTGGAAGTCTTCACTCTTCTTGAATTTTTTGTAATAGTTTGAGGAGGATAGGTGCTCATTATTCTTTGAATGTTGGGTAAAATTCACCTGCGAAGCCATCCCATCAAGAGCTTTTGTTTACTGGGAAGTTTTTTTGTTGTTGTTGTTTGTTTGTTTTTTATTACTGCTTCAATTTCATTAGCTGTTATTGGCCTATTCAGGTTTTCTGATTCTTCCTGCTTGAGTTTTGGAAGATTGTATGTTCTAGGAATTTGTGCATTTTGCCCAGGTTGTCCAATTTGCTGCCATATACAGTGTGTCCCCAACAATTTTATATACATCTTAACAGCTAATAGGTGTTAAATGGAAATGAAATGTATTTTAATAAACACTGCCTTTATAGTTATATTCAAAGTGTGTATACATTTTGGGGGGAACCCTATAATTGTTCAGAGTATTTTCTGACAATCGTTTGCATTTCTGTGGTTTCAGTTGTTCATCTCTTTCATTTTTGATTTTATTTATTTGGGTCCTCTTTCTTTATTTCTTGGTAAGTCTGGCTAAATGTTCATCAATCTGTTTATCTTTTCAAAGAACTAGATTTTGGTTTCCTTGATCTTTTATAGTGTTGTTTTTTTAGTCTCTATGCCATTTATTTCATCTCAGATCTTTATCATTTCCTTCCTTCTATTTAATCTGGGCTTTTCTTATTATTCTCTTCCTAATTCTTTTAGTTGTAAGGTTAGATTGTTTATTTGAGCTTTTTCTTGTTTCCTGAGTAGGCCGGTAATGCTATGAACATCTCTCTCAGGGCTGCTTTCACTGTGTCCCATAGATTTTGGGTTATGTGTTAATTTTTGTTTGTTTCTAGGAATTTTTAAATATCTGCCTTGATCTCATTGACAATCCATTCATTGTTTCATAATAAGTTATTTAGTCTCAATACGGTTGAATGTTTGAAAGTTATTTTATTATAGTTGATTTCTAGTTTCATGCCATTGTGGTCTGAGAAGATGATTGATATGGTTTCAATGTTCTTGAATTTACTAAGACATATGGTCTGTCTTTGAGAATGTTCTACGTGCACTTGAGAAGAATGTATATTCTGCCACTTGGGGATAAAATGTCCTGTAAATAGCAATTAAATCCATATGACCTAGTGTATTTTTTATGGTTGCCGTTTCCTTGTTGATTTTTTGTCTGGAAGATCTATCTAGTGATGTCCGTGGGGTGTTAAAGTCCCCTACTATGACTGTATTGCTACTGATTTCTCCCTTAAAGTCTTCCCAGAGTTTTTAACAATACATTTAGATGCTCCTATGTTGGGTTGTATATGTTTACAAGGGTTATGTTTTCATTTATTTATTTTTGTAATTAACCTTCACCTGAGGATATTTTTTCCACTGATTTTTTTACAGAGTGTAGAAGGGAGGGGAGGAGAGAGAGAGAGAGAGAGAGAGAGAGAGAGAGAGAGAGAGAGAAACATCAATGTGAGAGACACATCAGTTGATTGCTCCCTACCAGGGCCAGAGATCAAACCTGCAACCCAGGTACATATCATTAACTGGAAATCAAACCTGTGACCCTTCAGTGTATGGGCGATGTTCTAACCACTAAGAAACACCATCTAGGGCAAGGGTTATATTTTCTTCTTGGATCAATCCCTTTAGTGTTATGTAGTGTCCTTCTTTGTCTTGTTATGGACTTTGTTAAGTCTATTTTGTCAGATATGATTGTTGCTATGGCAGCTTTTTTTTCATTTCCATTTGCATGGATTATTTTTTCCATCCCTTCACATTCAGTCTGTGTAAATCTTTTGTTCTGAGGTCTCTTGTAGACAGCATATATACGAATCATGTTTTCTTACGCATTTAGTTACCCCATGTCATTTTATTGGAGCATTTAGTCCATTTATATTTTAGGTTGTTATAGATAAGTACTTATTTATTGTCATTTTTTCTCATTTATACCTCTCTATTACGTCTTTTTCTTAAAGCACTCCTTTTAACATTTCTTGCAATGCTGGTTTGGTGGTCATGTGCTTCTTAAACCCCCTCCCCCCCTTTTTTTATCTGGGGAGCACTTTCCTTTACCTTCAATTTTAAATGATAGCCTTGAAGGATAGAGTACTCTTGGATTCAGGTCCCACTTTACATTACTTTGAATACTTCATGCCAATACTGACCTGATATGTTTCTGTTGAGAAATCAGCTGACATTCTAATGGGTACTCCCTTGTAAGTGACTTTCTGTCTCTCTCTTTCTGCCTTTAAGATTATTTCTTTATCTTTAACATTTGTCATTTTAATTATGATATGTCTTAGAGTGGGTCTCTTTGGGTTCATCTTGATTGGAACTCTCTGTGCTTCCTGAGCTTCTGTGACATTTTCCTTCACCAGGTTAGGGAAGCTTTCTGTCATTATTTAATTAAACAGGTTCTTTATTCCTTGCTTAGTTTCTTCTCCTTCTATTGCATCTATGATGTGAATATTGTTATGTTTCATGTAGTCCCAAAGTTCCCTTAAACTATCCCCCTGCTTTTTAATTCTTTTTTTTATTGTTGCTGCTCTAATTGGGTGTTTTTTCCTATCTTGTCTTCCAAATCACTGACTCAATGTTCTGCCTCATTCGATTTACTTGTATTCTTGATGTCTGATATGTTATTCTAATTTCCAGCTGGTTCTGGTTCATGCTTTTGGAGTTCCCAATAAGTTCCTTGAGCATTCTTATAACCATTACTTTAAACTCCATATCTGATAAATGGTTTGCCTTCACTTTGCTTAGCTCCTTTTCTGGATTTTCCTCCTTTTCTTTCATTCGGGGATGTTTCATTGTCTCCCATTCTTGCTGTCCCTTTGTATTTATTTCTATGTATTACATCAAACTGCTATGCCTCCAAGGCTTCATGGGGTGGCGCTGTGTAGTGAGTGTTCTGTGGGACCCAGGGGTGCAGTCTCTTGGATCTCCTGAGCTCAGTACTCTAGGAATGTCCCTGTGCGGGTTATTGGGGTTTTCCTGTTGTAATCGCATCTTGATTGTTGTCCCATTTGTGGGTGGGATCTCCTCTCAGGCTAGCTGACTGTGAGGCTCACCCCCAACCACATCACGTGAGTGGTTGTGCAGGTGCTGACAGAACAAAACAAAACCAAAACAAAAAATACAAAAAAACCTACAACAACAACAAAAGCAACCACAAAAGAAAAGAGAAATGATAACAAGAATAATAAAATAAAATAAAAATATGAAAAGAGAAAAAAGGAAGGGTGGAAGAAAAAGAAATA
>NW_005879282.1:0-7073 GCF_000147115.1 Myotis lucifugus | reverse complement strand
GGGGTTGGGAGGGAGGGCTACTGTAACATCAGCACAAAATCAGAAATCCATCCATTCCAATAGTGGACTTTCTCATGTGCTATGTTAGCTGGAGATTACCATGTCTTTCAATCATGTGTAGAGATGTTGAGGGTTGAAAGATATGGTGCTTACAAAGCATTAAGAATAGAGCCACTTAATAATGGAAGTGATAGCTTTCTCTGTACTTACCATTTTCATGGATCATGTCAATATTCACAACTACACAGATGAGATGATATCATTATCCTCTATACAGAATGAGGAAGTTGAGACTTAGTGTGGTCAAATGATTTGCCCTTGGCTATAAAACTAGAAGACGGGAGATTTCAATATGATAGCATAATGCCAGGGCCCTGTTAATTTAATATTTTTCCCTTCATCATCTGATGCACCTAGCCGAATTTATCCATTTCTGCTTTGCCCTCTCTAAGCACCAGTCCATGGCAGCTACTGCCTTCTGGACAGGCCCATGATGGAATTCAGAAGGGCTGACCCTAGTCCTGAAGGGCAGAGCAGAGTCCCAAAGGGCAGAGCCTAGGTCTGCAGAGGAAAGTTTTGCTCTGTTAAGGAAAGTTTTACCTCATTTGATTACTTATAGGAGTAGAGAGCTCGACTTATATCATGTATAATACACATTTAGTCATATTACACACACACACACACACACACACACACAACTCTATCTATCTATCTATCTATCTATTTTAATTTTTAAAAAAACAAAACTCTGAGGGCAGGAATTTTTATCTCCACTTTGTAGGAAAAATTGGAACCAAAGAGCAGATACGTTTTTTAAAAGTATTTTAGTAATTATGTGCATGCTTTAGATGTGCTGCTCATGGTTGGGGTTTGTCCCAGGCAATGGGTGGTAGGTATCCAGTGGTGAACAATTCAGAATGTTTTATGCCTTTGTTGAGCTTTTAGTAAGAGGCTACAAATTGTGATAATGTTATGAAGGGAAAAGAAATGTTATGAGGGAGAATAACAAGGAGGCTATAACTTGAGGACTAAGAAATGACACCCTACCTAGTCAGGAGCTGGGCTAGAAGTTGGGTCTAAATCTGTTGGGCTGGTTATGGGCAAAATGACATATGTGTTCTTCATTTTGTAGAAGAGATGTGCTCTTAAAACTTTTCTTAAATTAAAAAATTATATTTTAATGCTGTTTTAATTTCTCTACTAGTCACAGAAGTATTAGAGTAGATGATAACTCCCAAGTGTTCCCCATGTAGGGATTACTTGGTTAGCTGCCATTATATGTGGTTATCCAAAAATTACTTACATGCCTTCAGTGGTCAGGAGCTCACTACCCCAAAATATAGCCTATTCCACTTCCAGGAAGATACGTGGCTCTGGCTCTCCAGTGTGCTTAAAGTTGCTTCCTCATTAATTTCACCCAGTTGACCTGGAAAAACACTAGAGAAAGAGTTCACTTCTTCCCCCTGATATTCTCCATGATACTCTACTGATTGGCCCACCTGATGATTTCAGAGATCCCTTCCTCATCTCTTCCTGGGTGAAGTGTCACCCGAGCCACTACCATCATCTGAGCCTCTCTGGGTGCTCCTCTTAAAATGGAATCTTCAGAACTAAACAAAGTGGCATCTGACCAGCACACAGAGTGTCAGAATTTGTCTTCCTATAATCTGGCCACTTCCCTTTCTCCAGTGCCGGGAGCCGGTCCATCCTTGCTGCTTGACACAGTCGCTGCAGGAAAGAAACATCTGCACAGCATATGTTTCAAGGGACCTGGCACATATAGCATATTGTTCTTAATATGTTTGCTCTCTTTAGCGCCATGTGTTTTAAGCAAGGTCACCTCTCTGAGAAAGGTTCTTTCCCCAGGTGGGGATCTTTCCCTGAGGTTAGGGAGGGGATACAACCCCTTAATTAAGTGCCAGGCGGGTAGTTAAGCTACATAATCTTTACTCCCTGGAATGGAGATAAGAAACGCCCTAACCTTTGCAATAGAAATTGACAGGATTAAAATTGGCTGGTATAAATATGGATGTAACAAGACAATAAACATCAGATCCTCATCAGTTCCTAACCAGAACTCCGACCAGAACTTTGGCTGGAGATCCTGGCTAGAGGTCCTGACTAGGCTGCTGATCAACTGAAGGCTGTCTTCGTGTCATTCCTTCTTCGCCGACTCCGTCCACACCTTTGGGGACCCCTGGACCCACTGGGATTGGACCCCAGCACTCCAGGGCCATAGGCTGGTAACAAATGACTACAACACCTTGTGTTCAGCTCTGTCACATTAGTTCACATTCCTGTTACTTATTCATGCATTCTGGTTTTTGCTCATTTGATTATACTTGAGGGAAGCTTGCACCACGGGGTTTGGCGCATAGCAATTGGCCATGTAAAAATACGTTCAAGCCTGTAAAGAATGATTTTTTTAAAGTGTATTTGAGCCAAACGGATGACATATGCCAGGGAGGAAGATCTCAAATGCTCTGGAGAAAAAGTTTTGCAACTTATTTTATGCATTTGAGATTAAGGGAAGGGGGCATAAGGAAGATTGGAGAAAGCAAGATAGGGATTGGATTACAGAATAGTTACCAAGATTATGTGCTCTCTTGAGGATTAATACTCCCTTTGAAGGGTATTACTTCTGGTATTTCAAAAGTGTGTTAACTTAGATGCACAAGAACAATTGACAAGGTTTGCTCAAGGCAAAGATAAACCCTTTACTAAAAAGTTATGTGCCCAGGACATGACTACCAGCCGTGACCTGTCTAGTTAGAAATTTATGATCAAATCACCCTGTGAGATTATTTTCCATAGAATCTTGTTTTGTTTTGTTTCATCCACACAATCACACCATAAATGTTTTCCAAAAGAAATTTCTAAAATTGAGAAAGCCCTTCTGTTTACATCAGATCATTGTCTGCCTTCACTCAGTAAAAATCGGTAGGTAAATATCAGAATATTCCATATGAATATTTAAATTATTAATGCTGGTATCTGGATTGGGACCATTCAGAACATTTGCCTGATTGGGGAATCTTGGTGTTTTCCATTAAGGGTGTTTTACAGTCATGCATTAGTAATCCCCAAACTTATTTTTTTAAATTCAATGTCAACTTTTAAATTCCCTTTATTTTTTATTCAATTAAAATATTTTTTATCTGCCTAGCCAGATGGCTCAGTTGGTTGGAGCTTAGTCCCATGCACCAAAAGGTTGCAGGTTCAATTCTCATTCAGGGCACATACCTGTGTTGCAGGTTCCATCCCTGGTTGGGTAGCATACTGAAGGCAACCGATTAATGTTTCTCCTCTCTCTCTCTCTCTCTCTCTCTCTCTCTCTCTCTCTCTCTCTCAAATAAACACAAAATTGTGTCCTCCAGTGAGGATTTTTTAAAAATATTTTTCCATCTTATATCTCTTTCACTATCTTGCCCTGCCTTCATCCAATTTCTCCATATTGACTACACTGCCAAAGTTCTTGCTCATTTGCCATTATTTTGTCCTACAGGAACAGATGCTGGGTGTGGTTTTTTGCTTAAATATCCATCTTAAAAAGAAAATACAGCCCACTTGGATTTTGTTGCCAGGCCTCTCTGCCAATATGTGGAGAAGAATAAAATCATGTGTACTGTATAAATGCTATTTTCTAAAACCAACAAGAATAGCTACAGGGGAAGAATGAAAAGAGAAATGGAATCATGTGATAGGTGGTCGGCTCAATACCAACAGTATCTTGCATTTGCACAGGCTGCTGATGTCCCAGGCACTCTAGGTTCTTTTCCTTTACTCATTTAACTTTCACAATAACTCAGTGAGGAAAGCCTGACTACTATCCCCATTTTACAGATGATGAAACTAAAGATCAAAGAGGTTAAATAACTTACCCAGTGTTACACAGATAGTAAGGGGTGGAGGTGGGAAACAGAATCCTAGCAGCTCTGGCACCAGAGGCTATACTTCTTACTAAGGCGATTTCAATTCTCTTTACCTAGATTCCGCCTAGTGTTCTCAAAAGCCATCCAGTCCTCTTACCATATACAATTGCACTCTGGCTAGATCTATCAACCCAGAAATAATACTTAATGTAAAGGAAAGCAAGCCACCCTTAAGTCTAGGAATCATGATTTCTAATCTCTGTCCCTATATCATGTATTTGAACATTTTCTCCAAAGTCTTGGATTAGAAGCTAGCCAAAGTCTCTTTTATCTCTAGAATGCTATTCTTATAATAAGAATGTTAGAGCAAGAGAGAGTGTTAGCCATCATCTCTAGCATTGTGAAACAAATGTGGTATTAAAAAAATCAGAGTCTTTTGATGAGATGATTACTCACTTTTTACTCTTGGTCAGTCATCCTACTAATGCCATGAGGAAAATCTCCGTTTGGTGCTAGGATGTCATCAACACCTCTTTAACACTTGTGAAGAGAGAGCATACTCCAGTTGGAGAGCCTTTAGTACGAAAACATATTCATTGTAATTTTTTTTATAATGTTGATAGTATTATAGATGTTTCCTGTCCCTTTTTTATTCCCCCTCTGCCCAACCCTTACCTCACTACTAACCCCAGGCCTTTACCATCCTATTGTCCGTGTCCATGGGCTAAGCATATAAGTATATAAGTTCTCTGATTTATGTAATGGTTTTATGTTGATTCCTAGAATAGACCTCAACCAAACCTAAATGTATAAGAACATGGTCCATCTGGGAAAATAACCTTGGATTTAGCGGATCCAGAAAGAAGACATTTTCAATGATGGGCATCTGAAGATCAGTCACCAAGGAGGCTTTCTGTGTCTCCTCTGCAAAGCTGAGACAGTAAAGTGTATGCCTCACCAACATTAAAGAAACCTCTATGCTTTGCTTGAACCTTTCTATTGAACGCACCACTCACCATTTGTACTAACTGCAGGGTGTTCCTTGGCTTGATGGGAAGTAATACTTGTTCTCCATTTATGGGAATGGCATAAAGATCCTTCGTGAAATTAACTAGTTTGAGTAAAACAAAAGATGTCTTCTTTGTTTTTACTAGATTTACGGTTTAGTGGTAAAGATAGACTGTTGATTTTCATCCAGGGTCTCCTGTCTGGTAGAAAATATAACACCTAAGGCAGTGATTCTCAACCTTCTGGCCCTTTAAATACAGTTCCTCATGTTGTGACCCAACCATAAAATTATTTTCGTTGCTACTTCATAACTGTAATGTTGCTACTGTTATGAATCGTAATGTAAATATCTGATATGCAGGATGGTCTTAGGTGACCCCTGTGAAAGGGTCGTTCGACCGCCAAAGGGGTCGCGACCCACAGATTGAGAACCGCTGACCTAAGGTGACTGAATGGAAATATAAGCAATCTCATGGTTCCACTGGGGATAGAACCGGGAATCTTTGGCATGTAAAGCAGACATGACAACCACTATACCATGAAACCGTACGGTGACTGCCTGACTGCTCTGTGGGACATCAGCAGTTTTGTGTCTAACCTGACATCCTAGTCCTTCTTTGTCAAACACCTGTAATAACTATTGATTTCCCATTTCTCTTTGGAATTCGTTTTCTATGGCCCTGATTCTTCTAATAATGGATTTGAAATCATTGAGGCATGTTCATGTTATATTTGTAGTGAGCAATATTTAAATTGCAGAAAAACAAAACAAGATAATTAGTCTTTGATAACACTAAACAAGTAAAGCTCAGCAGTTATTTTTTGATCATGTCCAGTATGCCAGGCACACAAATAAACATAATTTAAAACTGGTAAATGCTTTGAAGGTAGAAGTGGGTGTGGAGTGAGCTTAGTTTTTATTTCAGAGTCAGTGAAGTAAAAGAAATGAAGTTGACAATGTCTAAGTGATTATACATATGGCTCATAGACATAGTACAATTGTGAAGGGAATGTAATTGGCTGAACTTTGAAGATATATGAAAAGCTCACTTTATAGATAGATTCCTAGAAAGTCGAGAAGGACAAACCACTTATCTTAAGCCCACAACTCCTGGGTCCTCATAATCTAAACTACCCACCACAGAACTGCCACATTGCCCTTCTCTGAGACAAGACTCAAGGTTCCCCCGTGCCCAGGGGCAACTCTGCCTAATCCTTGGTTATACGCGAGCATATGTGTGGTGGGAGAAGGAGACAGAAAGACTGGAAGAAGGGCCAAAGTTGCCCATTGAAGAGATAAAAGACACCCCTAAAATAACTACTATAGTGCCCCTTCCTGTCCCTTAGAGGTAGAGATCTAGCGAACATTTTACCAAATCTCAGAAAGCAATATTTCATTGGAGCTCAACTTATTTTAATGACAGACAAATGGATAAGGTCAACAGTGATACTTAAACTTACTTTTGCCTTCTTCTTACTTATATGCACAATTCTACCAGGAACATCTTTCTAATAACTAAATAGGGTCTGACTTCAGAAATTGTGGGTGAAGAGGAAGCCCCAGTAATTAGGAAAAGCTACCATGACTCACGATTTTTTTATGCCCAATTTTCACTCTGAGCATCTCATGCAAATGTTTAACTGCACAGACCCATGGACTAAAACATATGCCCCTCAAACTTTAAGGAGGATGTTGACTTTTGTCTTTAACACCTTTCTACCTTCACTGTCAGGCCTTCCCACCACTATCTTGACACCCCTTCCCTCTTGGAAATCAGTGGCTTCACAAGAAAAACACATCCCAGTTACTTATCACATTTGCTTAAACACCTCTCCCTGAAGTGTAAATATTTCAGTGGCTCCTCCTTTCACAGAGATATTTGCACCCCTTGGCTTTATAGCAGTCCTCTCAAACAGTGGAATTTCAGCTATCAGGAAAAGCCAGATAAGGTAGATATTTTGGGAAGGAGGATTTCCCCAAAGTCTAGTTCTCAAATCAGATCACTGTGGGACAATTATGACAGTGATTTATTGAAGTGAAAAGGCCATTTCTTTGTTCTAGCCACATAGAATGTCTATGTTTACTTAGCTTACTGATTTCTTGGTATATCTGAAATACACTGACAGAACTCCATAGAAGAATGTTTGCCTTTTTTTCTTCTTCTTCTTTTTATTCTTAGACTAAGTTCTCCC
>NW_005879281.1:0-7073 GCF_000147115.1 Myotis lucifugus | reverse complement strand
ATGGGTACACTGCACGCACGGCCGGGCCACGTGGGACAAGGGCCTAGTAAGTGCTCAATGATTGCCTTTTCCGTTTTGCACAGAAGGCCCCTCCCACCCAGGTCCGCACACCTTCTCTCAGTGAGGTGCTCGGGTCTGTCGCATTGAGGTTGCCCCAGAGGTAGGGCCTGAGACCAGGAGTCAAGCACATGTAATGGAGGGGTTTATCCTAAGACAGTGGTCGGCAAACTCATTAGTCAACAGAGCCAAATATCAACAGGACAACGATTGACATTTCTTTTGAGAGCCAAATTTTTAAAACATAAACTATATAGGTAGGTACATTGTTATTAACTTCATTAGGCTACTCCTAAGCTGGCCTTTGCTAAAAACGTCCTCAATCTGATTGAGGTACCTTCACTGAGGTCGACCCCTTCCAACTCTCCCATCCACACTCGTCTTGTATACGTGTTTCGTCTGTCTCCTTTCTAAAAACCGACTTCTGCGCATGGGCCACGGAGTTTCAGTCGCACTGTACGTGTGCGCCCGCACGTGGCATTTTGTGGAAGAGCCACACTCAAGGGGCCAAAGGAGCCGCATGGGGCTCGTGAGCCGCGGTTTGCCGACCACTGTCCTAAGAGATTCCCAGAGGAGTGTAGGGAAGTGGGTCAGGCAGGGCGCTCTGGAGAAAGAGAGCCAAGAGGGTGTGTATGAGCGCCTGCCTTTCCCAGGGCTCAGAAGCCGTGGGGCCGTGACGAGGTTGACCTTCTCGCTGTGTGACTCTGGGCAAGCGTACGAACCTCTCTGAGCCTCCATGTTCTCCTGCAGGATGATGATCACTAACGTAGTTCCTACTTCACGGAGTTGTGAGGAGGAGGAAGATGAGTTGGTACGTGGAATGCGTTTACAACAGAGCTGGGCACGTGGGGAGACTCAACAAAGTGGTGGCTGTTATTCTGAGACCAAGAATGCGAGAGTTTGAGTCCAATGAGCCCGATCCAAACCCTGACTCTCTCGTGTCCTTATCTGCCTCTGTCCTGGGACCGAGTGAGGTCACCCTGGGCAAGTATGTGGCCGCTGGCATTTCCTGTGCTCTTTGCACTTGGCATTTTGCAACGCCTCTGGGATACCTCTCAGCCACCTGTCCATCTTGGGAGCGTCCAGAGAGCCCCTGACAATGGCCCTTTGGAGGAGCCACCTTCCAAGTGACAATCTAGCAAATGGGGTGGCACGGTGCGGCCTGAGCAAGGGGACCCCGCAGCCCCGAACCCCGAATTGTGTTCCACAAGGCCTTGAGCCCTTAAACTGCTGACGTTGAGGTTTATGGTTTTCCAATATTTTATTATGAAGATTGCCGAGCAGATAGCGACGTTGAAAGCATTTCATAGTAACACTGTATACCGCATCTCGAGTCTCCCATTAACGTTTTATAAGGCTCGCTTCGTTGTGTATCTGCCCATCCATCTGTGCCTTCACTGAGGGTTTGCATGTGGAACGTGGGGCCGGGAAGCTGCCTGTCGGTGATGGTGATGGTATCTGGCAAACCTTCTATAGCGTGGACTCCTCCAGCCGCTGGGATGGAGCAGGAATCAGAGCAGGTCACATTCGAAAGAGTTTCCCGAGTTTCCTTTAAGAGTCAGAAGTGACCTAAAAAAATTCCCCTTTAGATGCAGCGGCTTGATTGCTCTTTGCGACATGCAGTTGGCACAGTCAGATCAGCTGAGCGACCCCCTTTCATTTAGCTGGAGGACAGCGTGCGTTAGGAGAGGGAACTGGTCCCTGGTCCCACAGAACCAGGTATCAGCAGAATTGAGGTATTGGGGCCCCATGGGGATTCCGTGATCACATTGCCCTCCAGTCGGCTCTCAAGTTGTCTCCTTCATGTTTTTAGTCCCTACAAGCTGGTTGAGAAGGCAGACCTGTGAGATCCCTGCTCCCCGCAAAGGTGAAATCCCCATGAAATCCCACGTGGAATAACACATCCCTGAGAAGCACCAAGAAACATGTGAAGAGGAAACATATTTATAAGAACAGAACATTCTGCGTCCATGCGTGTGTCCGTGTCTGTGAGCTGTGTGTGTGTGTGTGTGTGTGTGTGTGAATCTGAGTGTGCCCAAGAAGAATAAATGAATCCGTGTCCTTCTATGTTTTTTACTGCTTTTCAAATGCATTTGGTCCGCCTCTCTGACTGCCCTCCCTGCCAGATGCGGGCATGGAAATTCTGGCTTCAGAAACGAGAAGGCTAATGGGATACAATCAAATTTTAGCTCAACGAGGCAGAGTCAGATTACCCCAAAGTCAGCAGTGACCCCTTACCCAGAGGTCCACGCAGCACCCCAGTGCCCACCACGGGGCTGCCGGGGAGTCCCTTCAGCTCGAGGTCTCACGTGCATTTCTGGCACCGGCATCGTTTCAATTACCGGACCATTCACACCTCCGTGGACACATGCCACAGAGCTTGCTCCTCTTCTGGTACGTAATTTCAGGTAGAAAGAAAAGAGGGTGTGTTTCCTCCTGGCCTATCATATCTCGGTCTTTTGTTCGGGGAGGTATTTGCATACCTAAAGGGAAATGGCCTCTTTAATTTCTTTCCCTGCTCCTACTCAGCCGAGGCCTATTAAGAAGTGCTCTGTATCCTGTAATCAGACAAGTTATACAGCACGCACCCTTAGGCGACAGCCATTCTAAACAAGCTGGAGAAGTCCTTTACAATAAATGATTAGCATGGGAAGACACCATTCATAATTAACTTTTTTTTTCCTTTCTGTTTTGGTTGGCAGATGGTCTGAGGCATCCAAGCATGGCCTATTGCCCGGGCCTTTATTCTGAATAGAGCGGGGCAGGCTTGGGAAAATGCTGGCTGCTCAGCTCGCTCCCTTAGAAAAAAATAACCTAGCCCCTCCTCCCATTGGTGTTCAAGGCTTGGAGAGAGCTCTAGAAGGGTGTGGAATAGATCACATGACTGTATCTACGGGTCCTTCCCCGGTCTTTTAAAATCTCAGGTTGTATAAGCCCTCATGATGGATTGATTAGTATGTGAAGGGGCCCGGCTCTCCATCCCCATGCGTTGCCATGGAACTTGGTCATGCTCTCTCACGCTGAGCCTGGAATCTGCTATCTGACTTGCTTTGGCCAATGAGATGTTAGCAACAACGAGGCTTGACTCCCTCTTGTGCACTTGGACTTGTGACCTCCTAACCTTCTCCCGTGGCCACATGAGAATGTGTTCGTGATGGGTGACGAGAGACTCAGGAAACAGACTGGGTCCACTCCGCTCACCTCGGCGGAGACCGCTCTTGGATGGTCATCCGCCAGTCACCGCCCGACGGGTGAGTGAGCCCACCCAAGATCGGCCGAGCCCAATCCAGATCGATTCGATCCTGCGGACTCTTTAGCTCAGCAAAAATTGATTGTCGTATGGCACGGAGGTTTTGTGGGTTTTGATTACGCAGCATTATGGTGGCAGTGGGTAACGGATACAACCCCCTTTACCGGACGTCACCCAGAGCTTAGGTTCTTTCCCAGCCTGCTTTCGGGGAGCAATTTCCTACGCAACCCGAAGAACCCTCCTTTGAGAGCCCCTTGGAGGTGTAACAGGTCAGAGTCGAGCTCTTCATACAGAGCCTAGCACAGCCGTGGGCAAACTACGGCCTGCGGGCCGGATCCGGCCCGTTTGAAATGAATAAAACTAAAAAAAAAAAAAAGACTGTACCCTTTTATGTAATGATATTTACTTTGAATTTATATTAGTTCATACAAACACTCCATCCATGCTTTTGTTCCGGCCCTCCGGTCCAGTTTAAGAACCCATTGTGGCCCTCGAGTCAAAAAGTTTGCCCACCCCTGGCACATGCTGGCCCTCAGTTAGGATGCTCATAAGATCTCAAGGCATCCATGTGCCATGTGCCCGTGCACAGAAGGTATGCAGGCCAGGGGCCAGGTGCCCAGCTCATACGTCTCCAGGTAGTAGATCTGGGCCTGAGCCTGGGCTTTATGCCTTCCTTGCTCAGAGTCTGTCTTTTTTTAAACTCAGAGTAGAGATGGAGCATTTGGCTTCAGTTTGAGCTACAGTGGGGAGCCAAGCGCCCATCCGGGCCAAATCCGCGTCTTCCCGCGCTCTGGCCAGGCCATGAAAATGCGCGGGGATCTGCCCTGGTTGGTGGGGAGGGGCTGGAGCCAGATGAGGGCCCCACGGCTCCCAGCACTGGGTGCGATTTCCCGGGAGTGCAGGGGCGGAGGGCGGCGGGCAGCGAGGCGGCTGAGCAGGTGTGTGAGTCACATGAGCCAAAGAACCTTCCCCCGGGCTCGGCCAGACCACAATGCATTTGGCCCTGGGCCTGTTTTCCCCTTAAAACTTTAAGCCCATGAGTGTTTTCAGGGGAATTTAATCCACATGTTTTTATTCATTTTTATTCATTTGCATTTAGCTCATAAAAATGTTGTTTTTAAGGAGAGGGGGGACGGCCAAGAACCACTTTTTTTCCTGTTCTTCTTTTCCCTCCTCCTCCTCCTCCTCTTCCTTTTCCTCCACCTCTACCTCCACCACCTCCTCCCTCCTTGTAAGTCTTCTTTCTTAGGAAAAGAAATGACTTTTTGTCCGTGTTATTTGTCGAAATATCTAAGACCAAGCCTCTGAGCTTGGTTGGAAGTGAGTCCCCATGGATCTGAACAGATGCTCAGTGGCTCCTTCCAGGGCAGGACCGGAAACAGTAGTTGTGTGTCCATGTGTGTGCTGATGCCCCCACCGGGCACATGGAGGGCAGTGCTGCTTATCACAGTGTGACATGAGCCGTCTCGATGACTCACACGAGGGCGAGGGGGCAGGTGGCTGGAGGGATGCTCTCTCCCAGACAGTTTCTGGAAACCAGGGGTGAGAGTGTGTGTTCAGACTCTTGATGTCCTAAGGGGTTCTCTCACGGACATCCTAGCCCTGGACCCAGAGTCCAATCAGCACATCGGACCGTCTCCTGGACCCCGGCTTGGTAAGGGGACCTGCCCCATGAGGAGACACTCAGCGTTCATTTGGAGGGACGCAGTGGGAGGAGGGTCCCCGTCCACAGCAGGGAATGAACGGGAAGACCAAGGTCAAGGTCAAGGTCAACTGCCCTTTGAACATGGTGACCATGCTCTCCAAAAAATTGCCTTAAATAAGAACTTTTCTTTTTCCACCGGGAAGGAGCTAGGGAGAGAGCGGCCAAGAGCTGGGCTGAAGAGCGCCCAGGGTCCTGGCATCGAGGTGTAGAGAGAGCTGTCTTCTCGCTCGTGGGTAACAGTCTAGAGTTTTTACCAGCAAAGGTGAGACCACACTTGTTCTCCTCTTCTACCCCTCCCAGCACGTAGAGCAGGTCCCACCAATAAGAGGTGCTTGATTGAAGTTTGGGTGAGTTGGACATCACTGTAGTTGTCTCCTGGGAGATACAGGGAAGCACCCAGGTTTCAGGTTTTGAATCTGGGGCTTGAGATCTTTGCGCGAAGTAGTTTCATTTCCTGAGGTTTGTTTCGGAGGCGACCTCCTCGTCCAATTTGTTTTGCTGGGAGGTTGGGAACGGATTCTGCATTGGGGCTCAGGAGGCCTGGCTGTGCTTGACTTGGTGGCTGGATGAGGGCAGCAAATGTCCTTTCTCTGGGACTCACTTTTCCATCTTTAAAATGGAGACCCTGGCCCGGCCGGTGTGGCTCCGTGGTTGAACATTGACCTATGAACCAGAATGTCATCGTTCAATGCCTGGTCAGGGCACATGCCAGGGTTGTGAGCTCGATCCCCCGTAGGGGGTGTGCTGGAGGCAACCGATCAATGACTCTCTCGTCATTGATGCTTTCACCTCTGTCCCTCTCCCCCTTCCTCTCTGAAGTCAATAAAAATATATTTAAAATGGAGCCCCTACGACCACAGGACTTTAGGCTCACCTCGCTCAGTTGACCTCGTTTTGTAGCTGAGCAAGGGAATGAATCTTTAGACCCAGCGCCGTCGACCCTTTAGGAAGCCGGCAGGCACAGCGGGCAGCGCGTGGGCCCCGGGCCAGACTGCGTGGGTTCCAATCCCACCTCAGTCCGTTCCCGGCCGTGTGACTTTGGGCAAGTTCCCCGGTCTCTCGGAGCCTGGCTTGCTTCATCTGAGAGAAAGGATACCAATAGCAAAACCTGCCTCGGACGCTGTTAGGAAGAAACGACGTGTGGAAAGAGCTGGAACCGCAGCTGGGCCGGCGTAAGGAGGACGTAAGCATTAGCTTGTCTCATCGATCCAAGTCTATGCAGTGTCCCGACGGCACCCACTAGGGTTACAGCCGCCTGCTGAGGTTCCCGTGGGCATGTTGCCCTCATCTGACCGCTAAGAACATGCGTGTGGCTGGGCCCCTCGCCACATCAATGACTAGTGAACTGGAGTGAGGGGACGGGGCCTGGGGTTCCGTGTTTTTGCTCCGCAAAGCAGTTCTCTCGTGCACGGCTTGGGCTGAGAGCCACAGCTTGGCTCCATCGCCCTCAACTGCGTCAGATTACCACCCCCTGCCCCCCCTTTCTCTTAGAAAAAAGTACAATTTGTAATCTTTTATTTTTATTATTTTTGGGGGGTATTCCTCACCTGAGGTTACTTTTTCATTGATTTACTTTTTTTTTAGAGCAAGATGAAGGGAGGTAAGGAGGGGGAGAGAGAGAGAAACATTGATGTGAGAGAGACACGTCGATTGGTTGCCTTCTACATGCACCCTGAAGGGAGCCAGGGATCAAACCTGCAACCCAGGAACTGTGCCCTTGACCGGAAATCGAACCTGCAACCCAGGGATCGTGCCCTTGACCAGAATCAAGCCTGTGACCCTTGGTGCACAGGTTGATGCTCTAACCACTGAGCACACCGGCCAGGACCAATTTGTCACCTTCATGTGTACGTGTGTCCTTAATGACCTATCAAGGCGTCATGCTTTTGCACAGGGCACACGTTGCTTTTCAATGTTATTCTCACTTCAAGGATGTAAAAAAATACATTTTTTTCTATTTTTTTTCCCTTTTCATGAAAGCCCGGGTGGGGGCTGAGCTCAGGCACACTGGGACTTATTTCAGAAGAGCCAGACCAGCCCCCCACCCACCATCTCCCCCTC
>NW_005879280.1:0-7074 GCF_000147115.1 Myotis lucifugus | reverse complement strand
TGTATGAAGCCTTTAAATAAAGAGAATACTGTTCATATGTGTACTATTTTGGCTGAATTGGCTTGAGTTTTTTGAATGAAGCAGTTTAAATCCTGAAGATTCATGTATATATTTCTAAGAATACTGTCTCATGTTGGTAAATCTCTTAAAATACACCATGATTGTACATGGAAATGATTAGAAACCTGTGAAAACCCTTGAAATACAAGTAAATACAGCCATACTTTCGTTAAGCCCTGCTCAAACAGCGAGATTAGAGGTATAAACCTGTGAAATGACAAGATTACTGATAATGTTACAATTCTGGCTAACTGACTTGGCGTTTTTCTTAAGAAAGTTTTTCAAACATGAAGAATTGCCATTTATAGAGCTCAGAATTTGTCTATGAACCTTTAAATAAAGAGAATACTGTTCATATTTACTATTTTGACTGAATAGGCAGGAGTTTTTTGAATGAATCATTTTAAATCCGGAAGATTCATGTAAATATTTCTAAGAAAACTGTCTCATGTTGGTAAAACTCTTAAAATAAACAATGATTGTACATGGAAATGATTAGAATCCTGTGAAAACCCTTGAAATACAAGTAAATACAGCCATATTTTCGTTCAGGCCCTGTTCAAACACCGTGATTAGAGGAATAAAGCTGTGAAATGACAAGATTACTGATAATGTTAATTCTGGCTAACTTACTTGGCATTTTTCTGAAGGAAGTTCTTTCAAACATGAAGAATTGCCATTTATAGAGCTCAGAATTTGTGTATGAAGCCTTTAAATAAAGAGAATACTGTTCATATTTACTATTTTGGCTGAATTGGCTGGAGTTTTTTGAATGAAGCAGTTTAAATCCTGAAGATTCATTTATATATTTCTAAGAAAACCGTCTCATGTCGGTAAAACTCTTAAAATACACAATGATTGTACATGGAAATGATTAGAAACGTGTGAAAACCCCTGAAATACAAGTAAGTACAGCCATACTTTTGTTAAGGCCTTGTTCAAACAGCGAGATTAGAGGTATAAACCTGTGAAATGACAAGATTACTGATAATGTTACAATTCTGGCTAACTGACTTGATGTTTTTCCGAAAAAAGTTTTTTCAAAGATGAAGAATTGCCGTTTATAGAGCTCAGAATTTTTGTCTGGAGCCTTTAAATAAACAGAATACTGTTCATATTTACTATTTTGGCTGAATTGGCTTGAGTTTTTTGAATGAAGCAGTTTAAATCCGGAAGATTCATGTACATATTTCTAAGAAAACTGACTCATGTTGGTAAATCTCTTAAAATACACCATGATTGTACATGGAAATTATTGGAAACGTGTGAAAACCCTTGAAATACAAGTTAATACAGCCATACTTTCGTTAAGGCCCTGTTCAAAACCGAGATTAGAGGTAGAAAGCTGTGAAATGACAAGTTTACTGATAATGTTACAATTCTTGCTAACTTACTTGGCGTTTCTCTGAAGAAAGTTCTTTCAAACGTGAAGAATTGCCTTTTATAGAGCTCGAATTTGTGTATGAAGCCTTTAAATAAAGAGAATACTGTTCATATTTACTATTTTGGCTGAATTGGCTTGAGTTTTTTGAATGAAGCAGTTTAAATCCTGAAGATTCATGTATATATTTCTAAGAATACTGTCTCATGTTGGTAAATCTCTTAAAATACACCATGATTGTACATGGAAATGATTAGAAACCTGTGAAAACCCTTGAAATACAAGTAAATACAGCCATACTTTCGTTAAGCCCTGCTCAAACAGCGAGATTAGAGGTATAAACCTGTGAAATGACAAGATTACTGATAATGTTACAATTCTGGCTAACTGACTTGGCGTTTTTCTTAAGAAAGTTTTTCAAACATGAAGAATTGCCATTTATAGAGCTCAGAATTTGTCTATGAACCTTTAAATAAAGAGAATACTGTTCATATTTACTATTTTGACTGAATAGGCAGGAGTTTTTTGAATGAATCATTTTAAATCCGGAAGATTCATGTAAATATTTCTAAGAAAACTGTCTCATGTTGGTAAAACTCTTAAAATAAACAATGATTGTACATGGAAATGATTAGAATCCTGTGAAAACCCTTGAAATACAAGTAAATACAGCCATATTTTCGTTAAGGCCCTGTTCAAACACCGTGATTAGAGGAATAAAGCTGTGAAATGACAAGATTACTGATAATGTTAATTCTGGCTAACTTACTTGGCATTTTTCTGAAGAAAGTTCTTTCAAACATGAAGAATTGCCATTTATAGAGCTCAGAATTTGTGTATGAAGCCTTTAAATAAAGAGAATACTGTTCATATTAACTATTTTGGCTGAATTGGCTGGAGTTTTTTGAATGAAGCAGTTTAAATCCTGAAGATTCATTTATATATTTCTAAGAAAACCGTCTCATGTCGGTAAAACTCTTAAAATACACAATGATTGTACATGGAAATGATTAGAAACGTGTGAAAACCCCTGAAATACAAGTAAGTACAGCCATACTTTTGTTAAGGCCTTGTTCAAACAGCGAGATTAGAGGTATAAACCTGTGAAATGACAAGATTACTGATAATGTTACAATTCTGGCTAACTGACTTGATGTTTTTCCGAAAAAAGTTTTTTCAAAGATGAAGAATTGCCGTTTATAGAGCTCAGAATTTTTGTCTGGAGCCTTTAAATAAACAGAATACTGTTCATATTACAATTTTGGCTGAATTGGCTGGAGTTTTTTGAATGAAGCAGTTTAAATCCAGAAGATTCATGTATATATTTCTAAGAAAACTGTCTCATGTTGGTAAAACTCTTAAAATACACAATGATTGTACATGGAAATGATTAGAAACGTGTGAAAACCCTTGAAATACACGTAAGTACAGCCATACTTTCGTTAAGGCCCTGTTCAAAACCGAGATTAGAGGTAGAAAGCTGTGAAATGACAAGATTACTGATAATGTTAATTCTGGCTAACTTACTTGGCATTTTTCTGAAGAAAGTTCTTTCAAACATGAAGAATTGCCATTTATAGAGCTCAGAATTTGTGTATGAAGCCTTTAAATAAAGAGAATACTGTTCATATTCACTACTTTGGCTGAATTGGCTGGAGTTTTTGAATGAAGCAGTTTAAATCCGGATGATTCATGTATATGTTTCTAAGAATACTGTCTCATGTTGGTAAAACTCTTAAAATACAAAATGATCGTACATGGAAATGATTAGAAACCTGTGAAAACCCTTAAAATACAAATAAATACAGCCACAATTTCTTTAAGGCCCTGTTCAAACGCCGATATTAGAGGTATAAAGCTGTGAAATGTCAAGATTACTGATAATGGTACAATTCTGGCTAACTGACTTGATGTTATTCTGAAGAAAGATCTTTCAAGCATGAAGAATTGCCATTTATAGAGCTCAGAATTTGTTTATGAAGCCTTTAAATAAATAGAATACTGTTCATATTTACTATTTTGACTGAATAGGCAGGAGTTTTTTGAATGAATCATTTTAAATCCGGAAGATTCATGTATATATTTCTAAGAAAACTGTCTCATGTTGGTAAAACTCTTAAAATAAACAATGATTGTACATGGAAATGATTAGAATCCTGTGAAAACCCTTGAAATACAAGTAAATACAGCCATATTTTCGTTAAGGCCCTGTTCAAACACCGTGATTAGAGGAATAAAGCTGTGAAATGACAAGATTACTGATAATGTTAATTCTGGCTAACTTACTTGGCATTTTTCTGAAGAAAGTTCTTTCAAACATGAAGAATTGCCATTTATAGAGCTCAGAATTTGTGTATGAAGCCTTTAAATAAAGAGAATACTGTTCATATTAACTATTTTGGCTGAATTGGCTGGAGTTTTTTGAATGAAGCAGTTTAAATCCTGAAGATTCATTTATATATTTCTAAGAAAACCGTCTCATGTCGGTAAAACTCTTAAAATACACAATGATTGTACATGGAAATGATTAGAAATGTGTGAAAACCCCTGAAATACAAGTAAATACAGCCATACTTTCGTTAAAGCCTTGTTCAAACATCGAGATTAGAGGTATAAACCTGTGAAATGACAAGATTACTGATAATGTTACAATTCTGGCTAACTGACTTGATGTTTTTCTGACGAAAGTTCTTTCAAACATCAAGAATTGCCATTTATAGAGCTCAGAATTTGTGTCTGAAGCCTTTTAATAAAGAGAATACTGTTCATATTTACTATTTTGGCTGAATTGGCTGGAGTTTTTTGAATGAAGCAGTTTAAATCCGGAAGATTCATGTACATATTTCTAAGAAAACTGACTCATGTTGGTAAATCTCTTAAAATACACCATGATTGTACATGGAAATGATTGGAAACGTGTGAAAACCCTTGAAATACAAGTAAATACAGCCATACTTTCGTTAAGGCCCTGTTCAAAACCGAGATTAGAGGTAGAAAGCTGTGAAATGACAAGATTACTGATAATGTTACAATTCTGGCTAACTTACTTGGCGTTTCTCTGAAGAAAGTTCTTTCAAACGTGAAGAATTGCCTTTTATAGAGCTCGAATTTGTGTATGAAGCCTTTAAATAAAGAGAATACTGCTCATATTTACTATTTTTGCTGAATTGGCTTGAGTTTTTTGAATGAAGCAGTTTAAATCCTGAAGATTCATGTATATATTTCTAAGAATACTGTCTCATGTTGGTAAATCTCTTAAAATACACCATGATTGTACATGGAAATGATTGGAAACGTGTGAAAACCCCTGAAATACAAGTAAATACAGCCATACTTTCGTTAAGGCCCTGTTCAAACACCGAGATTAGAGGTATAAAGCTGTGAAATGACAAGATTACTGAAAATGTTACAATTCTGGCTAACTGACTTGATGTTTTTCTGACGAAAGTTCTTTCAAACATGAAGAATTGCCACTTATAGAGCTCATAATTTTTGTCTGAAGCCTTTAAATAAAGAGAATACTGTTCATATTTACTATTTTGACTGAATTGGCAGGAGTTTTTTGAATGAAGCAGTTTAAATCCTGAAGATTCATTTATATATTTCTAAGAAAACTGTCTCATGTCGGTAAAACTCTTAAAATACACAATGATTGTACATGGAAATAATTAGAAACCTGTGAAAACCCTTGAAATACAAGTAAATACAGCCATACTTTCGTTAAGGCCCTGTTCAAACACCGAGATTAGAGGTATAAAGCTGTGAATTGACAAGATTACTGATAATGTTAATTCTGGCTAACTTACTTGGTGATTTTCTGAAGAAAGTTCATTCAAACATGAAGAATTGCCATTTATAGAGCTCAGAATTTGTGTATGAAGCCTTTAAATAAAGAGAATACTGTTCATATTTACTATTTTGGCTGAATTGGCTGGAGTTTTTTGAATGAAGCAGTTTAAATCCTGAAGATTCATTTAAATATTTCTAAGAAAACCGTCTCATGTCGGTAAAACTCTTAAAATACACAATGATTGTACATGGAAATGATTAGAAACGTGTGAAAACCCCTGAAATACAAGTAAATACAGCCATACTTTTGTTAAGGCCTTGTTCAAACAGCGAGATTAGAGGTATAAACCTGTGAAATTACAAGATTACTGATAATGTTACAATTCTGGCTAACTGACTTGATGTTTTTCTGACGAAAGTTCTTTCAAACATCAAGAATTGCCATTTATAGAGCTCAGAATTTGTGTCTGAAGCCTTTAAATAAAGAGAATACTGTTCATATTTACTATTTTGGCTGAATTGGCTGGAGTTTTTTGAATGAAGCAGTTTAAATCCGGAAGATTCATGTACATATTTCTAAGAAAACTGACTCATGTTGGTAAATCTCTTAAAATACACCATGATTGTACATGGAAATGATTGGAAACGTGTGAAAACCCTTGAAATACAAGTAAATACAGCCATACTTTCGTTAAGGCCCTGTTCAAAACCGAGATTAGAGGTAGAAAGCTGTGAAATGACAAGATTACTGATAATGTTACAATTCTGGCTAACTTACTTGGCGTTTCTCTGAAGAAAGTTCTTTCAAACGTGAAGAATTGCCTTTTATAGAGCTCGAATTTGTGTATGAAGCCTTTAAATAAAGAGAATACTGCTCATATTTACTATTTTGGCTGAATTGGCTTGAGTTTTTTGAATGAAGCAGTTTAAATCCTGAAGAGTCATGTATATATTTCTAAGAAAACTGTCTCATCTTGGTAAGTCTCTTAAAATACACCATGATTGTACATGGAAATGATTAGAAACCTGTGAAAACCCGTGAAATAAAAGTCAGTACAGCCATACATTCGATTAGGCCCTGTTCAAAACTTAGATTAGAGGTATAATGCTGTGAAATGACAAGATTACTGATAATGTTACAATTCTGGCTAACTGACTTGATGTTTTTCTGAAGAAAGTTCTTTCAAACATGAAGAATTGCCATTTACAGAGCTCAGAATTTGTGTATGAAGCCTTTAAATAAAGAGAATTCTGTTCATAATTACTATTTTGGCTGAATTGGCTGGAGTTTTTTGAATGAAGCAGTTTAAATCTGGATGATGCATGTATATGTTTCTAAGAAAACTGTCGCATGTTGGTAAATCTCTTAAAATACACAATGATCGTACATGGAAATGATTAGAAACGTGTGAAAACCCTTGAAATACAAGTAAATACAGCCATACTTTCGTTGAGGCCCTGTTCAAACACCGAGATGAGAGGTACAAAGCTGTGAAATGACAATATTACTGATAATGTTAATTCTGGCTAAATTACTTGGTGATTTTCTGAAGAAAGGTCATTCAAACATGAAGAATTGCCATTTACAGAGCTCAGAATTTTTGTATGAAGCCTTTAAATAAAGAGAATACTGTTCATATTTACTATTTTGGCTGAATTGGCTGGAGTTTTTTGAATGAAGCAGTTTAAATCTGGATGATTCATGTATATGTTTCTAAGAAAACTGTCTCATGTTGGTAAATCTCTTAAAATACAGAATGATTGTACATGGAAATGATTAGAAACGTGTGAAAACCCTTGAAATACAAGTAAATACAGCCATACTTTCGTTAAGGCCCTGTTCA
>NW_005879279.1:0-7077 GCF_000147115.1 Myotis lucifugus | reverse complement strand
GGCGTGGGCAGCGTTTCTCCCCCATCGGATTCCCCGTGACCCTCGACATGCAGCCCTGTCCCACGTCACTACAGACAGACAGCTGTCCGTCTCCACCGGCCGCTGGCCTATGTCCGGAGAGGCAGACTAAGCCGGAGAAGAGTGAGACAGCGGGCGTCCGTATGGATGTATAAACGCAGGGAGAACGTGAAGAAAAGAGACTAGGATAGTAAACACGGTGCTGTAATTTAATCCAACCAAGCAGGGGTCAGCGGGGCGGGGGCCGGGGGGCAGACCGAGAGAACTAGGTTGTATGACTTGGACCCAGTGGTCATGGGTCAGGGGCAGCCCCATGGGAGGACATGGGCTCTCGGCAAAGCACTGCGTGCCGGCCAGCCATGCAGCAGTCACAGTTACACCTTATATTTCGGCAAAACAACCTAAAGGCTGACCTCACCTCCATCCACTGAGATGGAAACTCCACCCAGATCCAGACAACCCCAGGCCCCGCCGACAGGAAGCCCTCAAAGATTCGAATTTAAAAATAAAGATGAGCCCCGGCCGGTGTGGCTCCGCGGATAGAGCGTCGGCCTGCGGACTGAAGGGTCCCCGGTTCGATTCCGGTCAAGGGCACGGACCTCAGTTGCAGGCTCGATCCCCAGCCCTAGTCAGTGACTGGCAGAGGAGAGAGCCCTTGAGAATCGCTGGTAGAAATGGCCGGGCTGATCTACGCAATGAGATGTGTATGGTGACTTCTAAGTTAAGGAAAATAGATTTTTTTAAAAAATTGCTAAGAAACCACAATGGCTTTTCAAAGAAACCACAGATCGCCCTGGCCGCGCACACCGGCAGCCCCGGGGGACCTCAGCGACCACAGTCCAGAGGCCCCGGAGCCCTGGCCTCGGCACCGCCCGGCACCACGGCCTGGCTCTGTCCCACGTCCCACGCACAGGTCGGATCTGACCAAGCCCTTGGGATTGTCTAAGGGTTAGACAAACTGGTCGGCAAACTGCGGCTCGAGAGCCACATGCGGCTCTTTGGCCCCTTGAGTGTGGCTCTTCCTAAGCCTTAGGAGGACCCTAATTAAGTTAATAATAGTTTAAGTTTAAAAAATTTGGCTCTCAAAAGAAATTTCAATCGTTGTACTGTTGCTATTTGGCTCTGTTGACTAATGAGTTTGCCGACCACTGGTCTAACCAAAGCACCCCATTCCACCGGCAGGAACCCCGAGATCCGGAGAGGAGAAGGAACACACAGTGAACCAGAGGCCCGGACCTGGCAATACGTCCGGCCGCCCCACCCCACCCCGTCCTCCCAGTCATGGGCTTCTAGCTCATTCCCTCTGCCTCTTCATCCTCAGGTGGCTGATCAGAAAACAGAGGCACACAAAAAGGAAACTGAGGCACAGAGCTGGAGGGAGGGGGCCCCAGGTCTCCAGGGCGCACCAGCCGAGGACTGGGAAGTGGCTCTCCAGGCCCCAGGCTCCGCCCTGGTCACTCATCAACAGCGAAACCCAGGCCTGACGAGAGGCCGGTCCAGAGCTCAGGCCAGTCTGGGCAGAGACACGGCCGCATGAGGCCCGGAAGGAGCCGAGAGCTGGGCCTGGGAAGGGGAGCAGGACCGCGGAGTCCTGCTGGGCACCACGGCCACGGCCAGGCCCCAGCCACCTGCCCCCCAGGGCGTAGCCTGGTGACCCCACTCTTCTCCGTTCGTTTCCTTCCTTTCGTTTCCCCTTGGGAGTCCTGACCTCCTTTCCTGCCCCAGCTGCCCAGGGAGGACCACAGGCCTGGCTCCATCTCGGGGTCCAGGCTGCTGGGCCAGGCGGAGGGAGAGCCGCCTAGGCAGCCGGCCACGTCTCCCCCACGCCAGCCGCTCTGGCCGCACCAGGGGCTCCGCTGGCCTCTCCTCCTGGGGGGCGAGGCCCACAGTTCCTTCGCCCGGGAGGCCCTTCCTGCCACCGTGTGTCTCAGCAGCAGGACAGACACCCTGGGCCCACAGAGGAGTCAGGGAGCATCACTTAACGCCATTAAACCAAACAGCGAGCAGACGGCTTCCTGCTTAAAGGGGTTCAGGCCCCCCACAATGTGGAGGCAGGCGCCTCTGTCAGTCCCTCCACTTGCTCCCCTTAAGCGGACGCCAGGGTGGGTGGGCTCCGGGCGCCCGGCTTTCCCACCCTTTTCACGGTTTGTGGAGAGAACTTGGTTTCACCACCACTTGCTCCTCCGCCCGCCTTCACCTCTTACTTATGGCGAGTGATGTCGGTTTTCCATTTGCAACAGCGACATCGCTTCCTTTCAAAACTAAACTTAGTCCCAGGTGAGTCCAGTGAACACAAATGCGGTTTTAAAAACACGCAGTGAGTCCTCGGCCAGGAGCGGAAGGGCCGGCAGGAGCGCCGGGATGAGCTGGGGCTGAGTGCAGGGAACGTGGCTCCGAGACCCCTTCGCTCACCGCCTGAGCCCTGCCCAGGCCGGGTTCCTGCTGCCCGCCAGGCATCGGTCAAGGTCGGTTCCTCCGGCCCGAGCACCGAACCACGGACCTTCAGACTCAGACTGCCTTCTGGGCCGAGGCCGGCGGTCGGGCCTCTCGGAGAAAAACCGAGAGTGGGAGGACGGAGATGGGGCGGAAGGGGGCCGCTCCGACCATCCGCCTCAGCTCAGGGCGGAAGGCGGCTGAGCCCAGGTGCTCCTGGTCCTGCGGGAGGGCCGGGCTGACCCGCACGGCTGAAGGCCCTCACGTGCCCGCTCCCGGAGCTGAACGCTTTCCCGGACCCAGCGTGAGGGCAGGAGCTTGGAGAGGCGGAGGAAAGAGCTCCCAGGCTCCCAGCTGCCTCGGATCCCTCCTGTGGGCCTCCCATGGGCCTCCCTCTCACCAAACTGGAAGCACCTGGTGCCCCGCTGCAGGTGGACCCAGACTCCCTCGGCCCAGAATTCCGTGTTCACACCCGTAAACCCCCAGTAGCCTCCAATGGCCATGGCCCAGCGCCCAAGCCTCCTGGTCACCGATGGCCGGCCGGGTCATGAGGGCCCTGGCACCCGGGCGAGCTCAGAAGGGAAGGGAGGCGGCCACCAAGAACTTTCCTGGTCATTTGTGTCCTAAACTGCCCCAAACGGCTGTGCCCAGGCCCCCAGCGACCGGCTGCCCTCACCTCCCCGGCTGCCAGGACCTGCCCGGACGGCTCTGCTGTGAGTGGCCCCGCCAGGGGAGCCCACCTTCGGCTGTGGCTGGTCCTCTCTCTGGAGGCCAAGGGCTCCTTCCTGAGAGTCGGCAGGACTAGGGGTGGGGGCTGCTGAGCCTGCGGTGGGAGGTGTCTCCCCCCAGGGCCTGGGAGCCCGCTGGCAACAGCACCCTGTTCCTGACCTCGGCCTCAGGCCCAGCCCAGCCTCTCCGGGGGGTCCCGTCCCCTCTCCAGGCCCCGAGACTGTGGGCAGAACGGGTGGCGGGGGGGCTCCCTGGTGCCGGAGCACGGCCTTGGGGCGACCGGGTCCCAGAAAGGCGAGTGGAGAGAACAGTTAGGAAGCGGCCAAGAGGCCAGAGCCGCGTCCTCCAGGCGGGTGGCAGGTGGCGGGCGGCGGGTGGGGGCGGCGGAAGGGGGGCTACCTGAGAGGCCTGCCGTCAGCGATCCAGCGACCACGAGGAAGAGCCACAGGCCCGGGCCATCTCTCGCTGCTCCGCGTGTCCGCCGGCGGGAGTGCATCCCAGGGCAGGAAGCGAGCACGCGGCCAATGCCCCTCTCGCCGTTCGGCTGTGCTGCGCTGCTGGTCCCTTTCTTTTGGCAGGAGCGGGCGCCCTCGCACGAGGGCGGGGCTCCAGGCTGTGGAGCCTTAAGCCCCCGGCCTCTGCTTGTTGGTTTGTTCTCCCAGGAAAGCCAGGCCCGGTGGCTGCAGGGGCCTGTGGGAGGCCCCCGCTTGCCTTCTGCTTCTGAGCCCCAGTGAGCCTTGGATGGATCCAGGAGTCACAGTGACACACGCTACTCACTCTCACACATACACACGTGCACCCTTTTGCACGCACACACACTTGCACATACCCACACACACACATGCACACACCCACGCACACGCACACACACTAAGGAAATCGAAAGTGGACACGGTATGCCTCGTGTCTGGAGACCTGACACATAGTAGGTGTTCAATTGATCTCTGATGGAAAGGTGCACGAGGGACCCACTGTGTGTCCCATTCCGTGGAACCTGGCTCTCCTGGGATTATGTCCCCAGAGTCGCCTTGTCCCTGGGGCAGTGATGGCTGGAGAGAGGGAAGGAGGTGAGGCCAGGATTGAGAGCCTCTGGTGTCCTGGCAGAGCCGTAAACCAGGAAGGCCTGAGAGATGGTTTGTCCCCACCCCGGTGCAGGCCGCAGCACCCCCTGCGCTGGCACTGGTGAGGCCGGTGCCCCCCACACACTGGGCCCCCAGCTTGGCATCATCCCTCTGAGGAGCTGGGCCCGGAGGCTGAGCCGGATTCCAACAGGTAGGGCTGGCGGAGGCCTCGGGCCGGCGGGAGCAGGGGGAGCAGGGGGAGCAGGGGGAGCAGGGGGAGGGGGGGACAGGAACACAGGGATGTCCAGCTGGGCCGCACTGGACACTGGGAAGGAGGCACGGGCACCTGTGTTAGTTCCCGTGCGCTCCCTGTGGGGCTGAGGGGGCAGAGGAACAGACCACCCAGTGGGTTCTCCAAGCAGAGCCCTTGCAGGGGTGAGGAGACGGTCCGGGTTCCGGCCGGCGGCCCTGTGTCCCCCATCTCAGGCCCGCCTGGCCCGGCCCTCCCCTGTCCCCGCGCCTTCATTTCCCCCCCAGCGTCTCCCATTTCCTGGTCTGTGGGGTCCTCCCTTCAAACGACTTGTGACGCGGATTCTGGAGGATTCTCGGTGGGGTCCCACCAGGAGGGCCTGTGATGTTGCAGATTTTGGAGCCACAGGAGGCCAGGCTCCTCCCACCTAGACCCTCCGGTGCCCGCGGGTAGAAAAGGCTCCGGCTCCGGCACCGGCTGAGGCTGCCCCCTGGTGGGAGGTCGCAGGAAGCACAGGTGGAGGATGGGTGCCTCCAGCCTCCAGATTGCATTTCATTCAACTGACACTCAGCGAGCCGTGGTGGGAGGAGGTCTGGCGTGGGCTCCAAGGGAGGTGGGGGGACCGGCCTGCCCTCGGGGAGCACGCAGGCACAGCGCAGGGGGCCGGACGCAGGCCAGGGCGAGGGGAACGCGCTGGGGGTCTGCTGACGGGCAGGGTCTGGAGAGACACTCGTTTGGAGATTCCAGGAAGGAAGGCTCGACGTCTGTTTCTGGCAATATGGCAGACACCACAGAAAAGTTCCAAAACCAAACACAAACAAAAAATCTGGGCAAAAAAATCTAAAAACATACTGAGAAATGCATCGCTGAGGTGGCAAGACACTGAGGATAATTATCAGCGACCAAAGATGAGAGGAGAGCACAGACCCAGAGGGCCATGGAGAGCGGAAGCTGAGCGTGCCCCGAGGCACCTGCTGACCCAGGTGGCAGGAGCCTCCGTTGGATGGGACGAAGCCTCGAGTCCTGAGCAAAGTGGCAAACAATAAAACCCAGACCTCATGGGAGCGGACGAGGCTCGCCGCTTAGGGGAGCGCATCTGCTTTGCTCAGTCTCTTGGTTCAAATGCGTATCTCCCCCAGGAACACCCTCACAGACGCACCCAGAAATCTCACTTAACCAAACGTCTGGGCACCTTGTGACCAGTCAAGTGGACACGTACCAGTCACCGTCACAGCAAGGCATTTGAAGTGAGAACCGCACAGAGCAGTAAATGATGGACTTGGACCTTCAAAACCCTTCGATGGAATTATGGAATCTGTAATAGAACGTACGGATGCTTCACAGGCTTAAAGAAGAAAAATTTAGTCGTCCCCGGTACAGACAAGGACTGAGACTATTTTAAATGACCAGGAAGATTTGAAAGGAAAAAAAAAAAAGTAGTACTTCTATCAACCAAAAATGTCATCTTCCAAACTAACAACATAAAGATGGATTGAACAGCAGATGAACACAGCTGAAGAGAGAGCTAGTGAGCAGGAGGACAGACCTGGAGAACTGACCCAGAAGGCAGCAGCACAGAGACACAAAGGATGGAAACTATGAAACAAGGGTTTCAATAGGTCGATCTGGAAAATTTCCAGAACCGATGAAAGGCACAATCCTCGGGTCCTGGACGCTCCCCCAAACCACGCACGATAAATAGGAAGAAATCGACAGCGAGCACTTACGGTGGCAACGCTGCCAACCACTCAAGAGAAGGCGATGAACTCTGGGCTGGTCTTGCGGCCGACTTCTCAACCTCGACGACTGAAGCCAGAAGAGAGTGGAAGAACAGCTCGAAGTGCTGGTGAACATGAACGGCCACTTTGCAATGTTTCCAGATTGAGGTTGAACAGGTGCAGGTCCAGCCACAAACTGAGAGCATCTACAACCAACAGGCCCCAGAGACATTCCGGGTAGGATCCTCAGGAACAAGGAAAACCATCCCAGAAGGAAGTGTAAGATCCGACTGGGAACGGCGAGCAAGACGCCATGGGGACAGGGAGACGCATTGCATGAGCGTGGATGGCATGAAGCAATTCTAATTTGTGGGGTTAGAAAAAAAGATCAAAGTAAAGAACCAGAAAACCATAACAAGCCAGCTGGTAAGGAGTGGCGAGTACAGAGGGTCTCTTACTTGGCGGGAGCACAAAACAGTGGCTAACGTTTGACTTTGTTAAGGGCAGTGCATCTATTAAACTGGCAGATCCGTAAAACGGAATGCGGGGGAGCCCGCTCTAACGCCAGGAGGAGGCGGGAGAGGAACAGGAATGACATGAGAGACGGGACCAGCAGCAGGACGGGCGGGCCTCGGCAGGTGGAGGTGGGCGCCGGGCGGGCGGCAGGCAGGGCTCTCCTGGCAGAGGGCCCAGGGCACGCAGGGGCAGGCGCTGTGCTGAGAGCCTCGTGGGGACCTGATGGGACGTGCCTCACAGCGCGAGACTCTGCTCGGGAAGCCGGAGGATGCGCCCCCCCCCCCCACCGGGCGCCCAGATCGAGCCCCGTCACCGCAGCTTCGAGGAAAGACGGTGTAGGTGGTGTTCCGTG
>NW_005879278.1:0-7077 GCF_000147115.1 Myotis lucifugus | reverse complement strand
CCCTTCTTGGCCTTCCTTCTCAGTTCACTTACGCCTCAAGCAAGGACTAAATCACCTGAGGGAAATACAGAAAGTAAAGCCTGCGCCCCATATGAAGCAAACTTCTCATTCAAGATCACGTTGAAATTCTGGGCATTTCACAATTTAGAAAACAATGACCATAGCCATTGAAAAGGCACCAAAAGACCAGGCTCACGCCTTTCCTTTGAGAATCGTGCTTCTAACCTGAAGCAGAAACATACAACCCCATCATCTCTAGTTAAATTATGATTGTGAATCGATGAGGGTATCAATTTAATTGTAAAAACACGAAAATCGCATGAATAAAGAAACCTGACTTCCTTCTGATGTGCAAATACTGGATCAAGCACTGCACTCATGAGTAAGTTTGTCACTTTGGATCTTTCAAACGAGGACACCTTTGAAGGGCAGAACCTGGGCATGACTTTTCTTGTCCTCTCTCTACAAAGCACCCATTGAAAGATGCCTGTTCACTTTGTGTACACTTACTTTTGAACAAGCTACACGCCAGGTAAAGCTCAGGTAAGAAAAAACACTTAGCCGAAACCGGTTTGGCTCAGTGGATAGAGCGTCGGCCTGCGGACTGAAAGGTCCCAGGTTCGATTCCGGTCAAGGGCATGTACCTGGGTTGCGGGCACATCCCCAGTAGGGGGTGTACAGGAGGCAGCTGGTCGATGTTTCTCTCTCATCGATGTTTCTAACTCTCTATCTCTCCCTTCCTCTCTGTAAAAAATCAATAAAATATATTTAAAAAAAAGAAAAGAAAAGAAAAAACACTTAGGCAATCACGGGAGAAATGAAGCAAGTCACAGTGGGAAAGGGACTATAGAAAGGAGGGCGGGCCCATCCTAGGAAAACTCTTAGAAGGAAAAAATGCTGGTCCTCAAGAGGTGCCGGACCGCAGACCCAGCTGGCAATGGGGCCTGTAGAATTCCACTAGCAACCGGCACTTGGGGACATACATTTAAGCTCCGCTTCACGGTGTGAAGTTCCTTTAAAAAGATAGCGGTGAGGGCGGTTGAAAGAAGCAAAGAGAGTAAAACGGGGCCTGAAGAAAGGAAAGCGGCGGGCAATCCAGGGAGGGACACGGTTAGAGGGAGTTGCACGGCAGGGGGTTGGGACACACAGGAATAGAAATTGAGAGAGAAAATTATTTTGCCTAGGGCTAGATGTAACTCATTACACACTCACACACACACACACACACACACACACACACACACACACACACACACACACTGATTGCAGTGTTCAGTGTTTAGCACTTTTTTAAGTTGTCTTAATTCCAGTCAATATGTCTTGGTAGAGAGTGGGCATCCCTGGCATGTGTATGACACCGATCAATCCATATGGCCCTCTTCTTTTCACCCATTCTTTTAGGATCATAAAAATGCCAGTCTGACCAACTTTTATCAGCCCATAGAACTCCCCCCGGCCCCAGTGGGTGGAAAGATGATTGAAAAAGGCTCCTTGGGCCCAGGCGGTGTGGCTCAGTGGTTGAACGTTGACCTATGAACCATTAGGTCATGGTTTGATTCCTGATCAGGGCACGTGCCCGGGTTGTGGGCTCGATCCCCAGTAGGGAGCGTGCAGGAGGCAGCCCATCCATGATTCTCTCTCATCATGGATGTTTCTATCTCTCCCTCTCCCTTCCTCTCTCTAAAAATTAATAAAAATATTTTTAAAAAGAAAGAAAGTGGCTCCTCAGCAGGGAGATGTAATAGCACTAAAAATAGAGTGAGGGCAGGAGCCACGGAGCAGCGGGTCAGCCCGTGTACATGGCCGGCGCTGCAAACAGTCTGTCGCTTCAGCAGAGATTAGGGCCGCTCTCGGTCAAGGGGCAGCAGAGGGCACTCCAGGCCACAGCAGGTTAAGTTGTGGTCACTTTATCTCTTGTTGTTGACGCAAAGTCCCGAGGCCATGGCCCAGGGTTTTCCTGCCCAAATGTGTTCACAAGCAGGTCAAGGACTTGCAGACAGATAACCATTAGCAAAACAACTTTGCTATTGACAACAGAGCAAAGAAAGGTGTGTTTGCAGATGAATTATCACTTGCTGCTTAAAGGGGGAAAAAAGAAAGCTGAATCCCAGCCTTCTTCCCCATGAGTCTGCTGAGTTGAGGGAGATCTGCTTCTTGCCTTTGCCCAGTTCCATTCACTTCTTCCCAACTGCAGATGAATCAGGAGCAGAAGTTTCGAGACTCCAGTAATATCTACAGCTATCCAGTTGGGTCTTATTAAGATAAAGAAATTACTTAATGCCAGCCTCAGAAAAAAAATGGGATAAATGCTGAAATAGCAAGAAAGGAGCCTTTGAGCTGGGGAAAGCGAAGTCAAAAAAAAAAAAAAGTGATTTCCCGGTTTGTACCTGTGTCATGACCTCCTGGCTAAGGACATTTGGGGTGAAATCCTAAATTTATCAGGACTGAAGGCCGAGGAGGGAAATAATTTGAGAATGTGGAGGGAGGTGGGGGAAAAGGAAATCTTTTAAAACCAATCAACAAACAAACTAAAAGACCTGAATTAAGGCCCTGGCTGGTTTGGCTCAGTGGATAGAGCGTCGGCCTGCCGACCCAAGGGTCCCGATTTCGATTCCGGTCAAGGGCATGTACCCCAGTTGCAGGCTCCTCCCCGGCCCGGGCCCTGGTCAGGGCGTGTGCAGGAGGCAACCAGTCGATGTGTTTCTGTCACATCGATGTTTCTCTCTGTCTTTCCCTCTCTCTCCCACTCTCTCTAAAAATCAATGGAAAAATATCCTCAGGTGAGGATTAAAAAAAACAAAAGACTTGAATTTAAGGTTATCAGAAACAACACGAATGAGAAGCTTGGTTAATGAACACCAGGAAGGCCGTGAGCACCATGGCCCCTTGCAGCCTGCAGTGTGATGTAACTCTTGCATAGAAGCTTCAGGGCAAAAAAAAAAAAAAAAAAAGAAAAGAAAGAAAAGAAAGCTCCTTGTGTCATGGCTGCTCTTATGCTAAAGAGGGAACTCGCATTTTCTTCTAAAGGGGCAAAATGTGAACTTGGGAATCCCACACGGGTAAATCTGAGCTGTCTCATTAGAAAGATACTTCTCAATTAGTTTTCTTTTCCCTCCCTCTTTCTGTGGCCTCCCGGCCCTCTGACGCACACCCACACAGACCCCGTCCCGCGCCTGTGAAGGGTCAGAAAGGTTCCTGCCGATCTCTCCCCATAGAAGCCCCGACAATGCGGCATGTGCAGTCCGGACAATGGCATGCCACTCAAAGTCCCTCCCTTCAGATTGTCCCTCCCTTTAAAGGAGACAGCCAACGTGAATGAAACACTTTTTTCCCCCTGGGGACGTCTGACTTGCTTTTATTAACCCAGATACAAAGTGCCACTCAGAGGCCTGGACAGTCGGATCCTTTATTCTCCTAACTAGCGATTCATTTGCCCCTCAAGAATAGGATTCAGGCTCTTTCGTTTGCTATATTTCTTATTTATTTTACGTTCCCAGTGCTCCAGGAGGCGTGCTTATAAAAACATGGTCATGTACTGTAAAGTCTTCCTATTAAAAGGACGTTTTAAATGGTTTCATCTTAACGCGCTTCTGTCACTCAAATTGGAAAACTTGACGCTAGTTCTTTTCCAAGCTGTTAAAGATTAGCTTGATGTAGATAAGGCTATTCCCCAAACTCATTATCTGCCTTCCGAATGCACCTTAAGGACTCCTTAATAAAGTCAAGGTTACGTGAAGCGTATTCCACTGGAAATCAGTGAATGACTATTAATAAGTCTGCATTACAGACGTTACTTTATTCTGGCTCTCCTCTTCACAATGAATGATGCATTCCCTTTTTTAGTTTTTGAAACAATAAGGCTATTTCTTAATTCTGCATAACCAACAAATCAGTAATAACTGGTTGGAAGCGGCTAGAAAATGCTCCCACCCATTTGTAGGTGTTATATAAATACCTTTGACTTCTCCATCACCCCAGGATTAAAATTCCTTCTCCACACCCAGCAATTAAACTCCCACACCCGTACATATGTGGGAGTGTGTGTGTGCGTGCGCGTACACACACACACACACACACACACACACACACACTTCCTAAATAAGAATATAGAGAGCTCCCATGTGGCCATTTTGGTTTTTCACCCCAGTAAAGCAAAATTCCAGTCCATGTCATGAAGTAACAGGTGTTTCTCCAGCTCACAGAGATTTAAAGTACAATGGAGTTGCCATCGCAGTAATTCTGTTGTCACCCCTGCCTCTAAGTAACAAAAATGCCACCCCAATTTTATTTTCCGGTGTTTAGTCTTCTAAACCTGTACCTTTCCTGGCACCCACAGCAAATATCATGTATTGCATCGTAAGAATTGCCTCTTTATTTTACGTTATTTTGTTAATCCTCACCTGAGGATATTTTTCCATTGATTCTTAGAGATAGTGGAAGGGAGGGGGAGAGACAGAGAGAGAGAGAGAAACATTGTTGTGAGAGACACACATCAATTGGTTGCCTCCTGCACATGCCCTGACTGAGGCTGGGTATGGAGCATGCAACCGAGGTACATGCCCTTGACCGGAATGGAACCCAGGATTCTTCAGTCCGAGGGCCGATGCTCTATCCACTGGGCCAAACTGGCTAGGGCCCACTTCTTTAATTTTGGACCCAGGGTTTCTCCTCCTGTCTTCACCAGAGTCAAGATCCAAGGTTATTTGGGATTTTTGTAAAAAATAAAACCTAATTGTTAATTTATTATAAGCCATCAGTGAGCATCTCTCATAAAGTAAGATGTTCTCCTAGTAGAATCTTAACATTTGCTTTTACCACGTACAGCAAAGCTGTGAGCAGAGCTTTGAATGCTGCTGACGGGCAAAGCCAGGTTTTCTTCAGTTCGATTCTAACAAAACTGAGCCATCCTCACATATTTTAGTTGAATCGTTTCTACTGGGATATTCAAATCACTGTTTTTTCAGGAATGATATTCTTACCTTCTTGATACAAGTTGGATGAAAATGCAGTGTATGCAAATCACCTATATTTATTGATAACTAGTGGCCCGGTGCACGGATTTGTGCACATTAAAAGGTCGCCGGTGGGGCGGGACTGGGCTAGATGGGCCCTGGAGCCAACCTCCCGTGGTCCCTGCTGGGCCGGCGCACCTGGGCGGCGCCACGGCTCAAAGGTTGTCTGCAGTCACCACAGCTCCGTAGTAAACCAGATTTGGGGCTGACAGTCCCTCAGCAACAGCATAACCCGTGGCCGAAGGTGGAATCACGCGGCCCTGCAAGGAATCGGGCTCCCTCCTCTCTGGTTCTGGGGTGCATCACCCAAGAACCGCCGCTGCCGAGTCACAGCGGCTTGGCAGCTCATGCATGGAGCGTCTGCCCCTGGTGGTCAGTGCACGTCATACTTACCAGACGGTCAGATGGTCAGATGGTCACTTAGCCTTTTGTATATGTAAACCCAAATCCAACTCAAACCCAAATCACCACGTGTGGACACATGACCATAGTAACAGTGGTGTGGAAGCCAATGCAATGATGGACATTTCATTTGCTCCTGGGAATTATATCAGATGCATAATAATGTTGCGAAAACTGCACCTTTACCTGCTTGGATAGGCATCAGTGGATCCTTGTTCCCTGGGCCACACCTTCTCAATAAAGAGACTTGCTGAAACCAGTTTGGCTCAGTGGATAGAGCGTCGGCCTGCGGACTGAAGGGTCCCAGGTTCGATTCCGGTCAAGGGCATGTACCTGGGTTGCGGGCACATCCCCAGTGGGAGATGTGCAGGAGGCAGCTGATCGATGTTTCTCTCTCATCGATGTTTCTAACTCTCTCTCTCTCTCCCTTCCTCTCTGTAAAAAAATCAATAAAATATATTTCAAAAAAATAAAATAATAAAATAAAATAAAGAGACTTCCCCACTGCTTAGTGTCATCCTGGTTGCCTGTGCTCCACACCCACCTTTAAGAAAATTGGGGCCCAGCTAGTATGGCTCAGTGGTTGAGCATTGACCTTTGACCCAGGATGTCACAATTTGATTCCCTGTCAGGGCACATGCCCAGGTTGCAGGCTCTATCCCCAGTAGGGGGTGTCCAGGAGGCAGCCAATCCATGATTCTCTCTCATCATTGATGTTTCTCTCTCTCTCTCCCTCTCCCTTCCTCTCAAAAATCAATAAAAATACATTTTAAGAAAAGAAAATTGGGAAAGCCATCAGCCTTCCTAGTGGGAGAAGACAAGCCCGGCCTGCTTCATGTTTTAGGGGCAGAGGAAGAACTAAAGATTTCTTAAAGTCTCCTCCATTCCAGTGGTCCCAAAGCATGCTGGGATGTTTTGCTTCTGTAGTTGTCCCAGAGGAGGCCAGCCTTGCCTTCTGTCTGCTGGTCTCCTCTTTTCCATCCTGTGTGAGTCTCGGCTGATCAAGTGGAGGGGCAGAGGTGAAGGGGGCATTTGGGGGGCAGCAGTACAGTGGAGTCATAGCACCAGTGGATGGCAATTCCCAGCAGGCATTTCCCAAGATTCAGGTCAGTGGGATGACTCAAGATGGTCACCACGCAAGTAATCCCAGTCACTGTGGGAGGGCCCTTCTGATTGAGAAATTACTAACTCTCAGGGAAAAATAGGCTTAAGGGACAGAGGTTGCAAGTGAACCTATAACTGAAAGCCTTTAAAATATTTTTACATCCTGTAAAAGAGAATCATAAAAGCAGCCCATGAAATAAAGAAAATAGCAATGACGCTTTATACATTTTTAAATTAGTCATAATGAGCCCCGTATATTTTAACTTCCATTTGCCATCCTTGGCTTGCTGTAAATTTTCAGTGTTTTCCTCCCAGCTCCTCTTTCACAAAGACACTTGTAGATTAAAAATGAAAATTATAGCAAAATGTGCTTTAAAACAAAATCAGCTCCAACAGTACATTTATGCTCAATGCATCCTGATTTTATGACTGGGATTTATTGGCAACTAACTGGAATTGAGAGTCCCTGAGAGGGTCCTGAGACCAACTCCCACTATGAGCTTTTCTTCTGGGCTTTAGCTCTGGCTCTGTGATCCATTTTTGAAACATCTAACAGAGA
>NW_005879277.1:0-7079 GCF_000147115.1 Myotis lucifugus | reverse complement strand
TTCACTAGAGACTGCAGTCATCAGAACTGCCTGGCGCTGCAAGACCTGCTTCCAAGGAGGTGCAGACACCAGGCTGGCGAGCTGGTGCCAGCAGTCCATTGAGGGAGGCCTGGGTGTCTCCCCACCTGGGCTTTTCCAGGAGCTGTGTGAGTGTCCTTATGACCTGGTAGATGACTTAATAGCCAATTCCATGTGCCAGGAGCCTTGGACACAGATGTGAGTTTGCATCGATTTTTGACCCCAGGTAGCTGACCATCTAAAGGCAGACAGTCTTAGGTCACCAAGCTGTGACTTCCTGGCTGGAGAAGTTCCTTTCCTGCTGTCACGGCGGCAGGCCAGTCGCAGCCACGGCGGGAGGCCAGTCCTCCAGGCTTTCTGGAAGAGATGGGCCTGGAAGGATGAGCAGGGCCTGAAACAGCGCTGAGAGCAGGCAGAAGGGAGGGCAGGAGAGCGGGAGACCAGGCACAGTCCACTCGCCATCAGCGGGTCTTCCACCAGGTGGGCTCCCCCCAGGGCACATGCGCGAGCAGCGGGGAGGACGGGGCATATAACAACCCTAGAGCTTCATCGTAAGAGTGAGTTCTTCCCGTGGGGTTTTCGCAAGAGCCCCTCCCCTAGCCGCCGCTTCCCTCCTAAACCCATATTTGCTGAAAATCGCCATCACCATCTTTCTGAAGCCGGAAGTGGAGCTGGAGCTCTAGCTGCTTGGCGGGGCTTCCTTTTGGGTTACGGGTGCTCCGAGTTCCGGTCATGGAGGCCGAAGGGGAAGCATATGGTGGACTCCCCACCCATAAGATTCAGGGTATTTTGAATTCTGGTTTTCTCCCTCAATCTTCCGCAGTTTACTTTCCACCATCTTCAAATCATCCTCCACATATGTGTTCTGTTCAGGTTCATAGTTACTCCTACCTCTGTGATTTTACACATAAATGTTCTCTTACAGTTCGAGTCTTGGCTCTGAATTCTTTCCCAGCCAGAACTCAGGTACTGAGGTGGCTGAACCCAGGCCTGGTCTGAATCTGCTGGTCTAACATCCAGTGCCATTCCCGCAGCCTAAACATTATCTACACTAATAAAAGACAAAGATGCTAATTGACCGTACCTTCACTATGCCCTAAGCCACACCCACCAGCCAATCAGAACAACTATATGCAAATTAACCCAACCAAGATGGCAACCTGGCTGCCATGGAGCTGGAGCAAGCAGGAGGCTTGGTTGCCTGGGCGATGGAGGAAGCCAGGCTTCCCACCAGCCCTGAGCCGGCTGAGGCCTCTGCTCATGGCAACAAAGTTTCAATTATAGAAGACAAATAAATCCCAGAGACCTGCTTCCAGCCAGCCTCCACTGGGAGCTTGGGTGGCTGGGGGTGTGGTCAGCCTGTAACAGTCATCAGCCCCTCACCCAGGCTGGCACACCCTCATGGGGTGAGGGTTCCCACTGGGGGGCTTAGCCAGCCTGTAAACAGCCATCAGCCCCTCACCCAGGCTGGCCAGACACTCCTATATAATAAAAGGGTAATATGCAAGTTGACCCTAACAGCAGAACGACTGGGAATGACTGGTCACTATGACACACACTGACCACCAGGGGGCAGATGCTCAATGCAGGAGCTGCCCCTGGTGGTCAGTGCACTCCCACAGGGGGAGTTCTGCTCAGCCACAAGCCAGGCTGACAGCTGCCAGTACAGCAGTGGTGGTGGGAGCCTCTCCTGCCTCCTCAGCAGCACTAAGGATGTCCAACTGCAGCTTAGGCCTGCTCCCTGCTGGCAAGCCCTCCCTGAGGGCTCCCAGGCTGCCAGAGGGATGTCTGACTGCCAGCTTAGGCCGGATCACTCAGGGAGTGGGCCTAAGCCAGCAGGTGGTCATCCCCCGAGGGGTCCCAGACTGCGAGAGGGCACAGGCCAGGCTGAGGGACCCCCCCCTCCAGTGCACAAATTTTTGTGCACCAAGCCTCTAGTGTGTATATATACCTTATACTAGGTATATGGAGGATATTTATAATCTCCCATCCCATTGGTTCTATGTCTCTTGAGAACCCTACTAATTGACCCCATTTGCAAATGAGGACATGGAAGCTCAAAGAGTTGCAGTCATTTACCCTAAAGTCACCCAGCGGGTAAGCAGCGGAATGGGCTCCCTCTCTGTTCGCACCGAAGCTCAGTCCCCAAGGCCCACCCAGGCTCTGGGCTCCCTGCGCTCAGGCAGGGCTGGGACCAGGACAGGCAAGCGAGGTGAATCGTGCACATGCAGGGTTGGATCTTGCCTTGATTTAAAAGTTTGATGATGTGTACTTCATAGACTTTTTGCATTCATGTTTACTTAAAACATATATTGCATTCCAATATTATTTTCTTTCAGTTTTGAATTTTTTGCTTCCCCCTCCCCCTTAAATTTCGTGCCCAAGTGGGTGCCTCACTTACCTTTACAAAGAAATGAAGGTGGAGGCCTGGGAAGGGGAGAGGTTGGAGTGCAGAACTGGGTTGGGACCGGTTCCCATGGTGACTGTCTGTGTGGCTCTGAGCAGCGTGCTTGGCCTCGCTGTGCCTCTGGGCCTGTCGGTGGCAGATCTGCTTCTTCCTGCCTCGGAAGCCCGGCTGGAAAATGAACATGGGGCTCAGTATGTTCGTTCTTGGGATTCCTTGAAAGCTGTTGCATATAAATGCACACGATTTTGACGTCTGGTGATGAGCAGCGATCAGCATTATGTCAGTGTGCATAGCATTCTGTCTAAAACACACACTGCCTTCCCAGCCCAGGCTCCAGAAGGCAGGGAAGGCAGACTCACGGGTGCCAGGCCAGGGTGGTGGGAGCAAAAGGCCTCCAAGTTCAGGCTGCCTCCTCCACCCAGAACAAGCCTTCTCCGGAGAGGTCAGTGTTTCTAAGACTCGGGGAGGGGTCTGATCGGGGACTCTGACCTGCAAAACCTGCCCGGGCCGCTCACTCAGGGGGGACTGCCCAGTTCACCCAGGACACCCACATTCTCATCCGCGCTCTAACCATTCTCCCCTCGGAGACACGGTCCGCTCTGCCTGCCTGGAAGGCGGCCTGACAGCTAATCACATTCCCGCCCACTTTGTCCACTCCAGCGGCCACATGACTGAGGAGAAATGGCAAGAAACTCAACTCCTGAAACTGGGCCCAACTGATAGGGCCCGGTTCCTGGAATCACAGCCCAGAGGGTGGGGGCCAGCCTTCCAGGGGCTTGGGCTCCGTCCTGCATGGCAGGGTTTCAAAGTCATGCAGGCCCAGCTGGGCTGCCTGCCTCCCAGGGAAGAAGAAAGAAATCCAGGCCCCACGGCTCACTCCTCTCGGGAGGCTCCCCTATCCCACAGCCTGAGGGGCTCTGCCTGTTCCCAACTTCCCTTCTCGGGCTCTTCCCTCTTTCGGGCACCTTCTGCCTCTGCTACATATGCATTATCTATTTGCTCCTCACTCTGGGAGGTAGGAACGAGGCACCATTATTATTAAGAATATACAGATGGGGCCCGGCCGGTGTGGCTCAGTGGTTGAGTGCCGACCTATGAACTGGTTTGATTCCCAGTCAGGGCACATGCCTGGGATGTGGGGTTGGCTCCCAGTGTGGGGCATACAGGAGACAGCCGATCAATGATTTTTCTCTCATCATTGTTTCTATCTCTCCTTTTCCCTTCCTTTCTGAAATCAATAAAATATATATGTATATTTTTAAAAAAGAAGATACAGCCCTGGCTGGTTTTGCTCAGTGGATAGAGCATCAGCCTGCAGACTGAAAGGTCCCAGGTTCGATTCCAGTCAAGGTCATGTACCGTGGTTGTGGGCACATCCCCAGTAGGGAGTGTGCAGGAGGCAGCTGATGGATGTTTCTCTCTCATCTATGTTTCTAACTCTCTATCCCTCTCCCTTCCTCTCTGTAAAAAATCAATAAAATATATTTTAAAATAAAAATAAAAAAGAAGATACAGATGGGGAGACTGAAGCTTCCAAGGATAAAGTAACTTGCCCAAGGTTATCGGTAGGTGGCCCTATCAGAGTTAAGACTGCATCTGTTTATTACTAAAGCCCGGGCCAGGGGTGTCGGACCGGAAATATAACTTAGAGACAAGGAGCTCAAGGGATCAACAGTAAGACAGGAGGTGTGTGCCTGGCTGAGGGAGCAGGGGCCCACCCCTCTCGCTAATTGTGCCACATGGAAATGCAGGTCATTGGGGGCTGGAAATCCACATTTTAGGTCAGTGGTTCTCAACCTTCTGGCCCTTTAAATACAGTTCCTCATGTTGTGACCCCCAACCATAAAATTATTTTCATTGCTACTTCATAACTGTAATGTTGCTACTGTTATGAATCATAATGTAAATATCTGATATGCAGGATGCTCATAGGTGACCCCTGTGAAAGGGTCATTCGACCCCCAAAGGGGTCGCGACCCACAGGTTGAGAACCACTGTTTTAGGTGAAACACCCTGATTTTTAAATTCTGACGACTCATTAAAAATAAAGCGAAACAAACCCTCTGCAGACGGAACACTGGAAGTCCCTGGGTCAGAGGCAGCCCAGGAGTCAGCAGTTTGCCACTTCTGTTCCACACAGTTACGTCTCACTGTGCTCATTGTGCATTTAATGCTTGTCACATTCACTGGAAAGTAAACCAGCCCTATTCTGGGAACAATTGTATTTGCAGGGGGGAAAGGTACAATTTCAAATATCCCTAACGCATAACTTTAAATGGCGCAGGTCCGGTGTTGCCTGCTGGCAGATGCATGTATAGACCAGGCGGGTATATTTATCGGACACTGAAATGAGTCCTTCGCGTCTATGGTGAGACCGCATCCTGGGAGGAAGGAGTATCTACAAAGCGCTGGATCCTGCAAAGGCCAGGCTTCTCTGAGCTGTCCTCCTTCTTTCCTGTTGGGGTCCAGCCCCAGCAGGTCCAGGGGTTCCCAAAGGTGTGGACGGAGTTGGTGAAGAAGGAATGACACAGAGACAGCTTTCAGTTGATCAGCATAGCGACCGACTCCATCCACACCTTTGGGAACCTCTGGACCTGCTGGGGCTGGACCCCAACAATCTCCCTTTCTCCTACCTGTGTAAGCGTTCCAAGACCTGGGCCTCAGCAACTTCCTCTCTGTCTCATCTTCCTCCAGGAAGAAGAACTCTCAGCCCCTTATGGATTTGACTGTCACTTCTACACTTCACCCAAGCCGAAAGCCAAGTTCACTATCTTTCTCTCAGAATCAGCATGCCCACCCTCCAGCTGGCCTCCCTCAGTCACTTGTACTATCATTCTTCTCCTTGGGCAGCTCCAAATTCCAGCCTCATTCTGAATCTTTACTCCTTCCTCCCTCATCCATCAGCCCTGGCTGGTTTGGCTCAGTGGACCCAAGGGTCACAGGTTCAATTCTCAGCCCAGGGCACGTACTTCAGTTGCAGGTTGGTCCTCAGCCCCTGTCGGGGCACATGTGGGAGGCAACCAATCTCTCTCTTTCTCTCTAGCTCTCCTTCCTCTTCCTCCTCTCCCTCCCTTCCCCTCTCTAAAAAAAGTCAATGGGAAAAATATCCTCGGGTGAGGATTAAAAAAACAACACATAAAAGCCAGTGATCAGTTAGAGAAGGTTCTCTCCCTGCTCTTCTTCCCCAGGATACCCCTAGGAGGCGTTGGGGAACGTGTGGAGAAACGGGTGGGTTCCTGAGAAGAAACACTGTGCCTTTCTCCCACACCCAGGCTGGGCCCTACAGAGATCTGGGGTCATTTCAGAGCAGAGGAAACATGTCTCATTAGCCAGGAGGAAGCCCAGCACAGGCCAGGTGCCGAGGGATAGAAGTGACGGCATAGGGTGTTGGGGAGATAAGACCTCAAAGTGTTCTCCCAGCGTCTCCTTGGCCACCAGTAGGTGTGGGAGAGCAGCCAGATTTCCTGAGGGCCAAGGGAAAAGGCCTTCTAGATGAAGGCAAGGAGGCCAACCACAGCTGCAGCGTCCTTGACTCAATGAGGACCTCCCAGGAGGAGGGTATCTCAGCAGGTGCTCGGGGAGGCAAGCGATGACCAAGAACCTGACTCCCATTCCCAGCATCCCCCAACTCTCCCACCCCCTTCGCCCACCATTGCGGCCACACCCATGACCCTGGAATTCAGAAACCATCTCAAGGTGGGGGATGGGCAGAGCCTGAACTGACAGAGATGATTAAATCTATGCTCCTCCCCAACCAGAGAACAATTGAATTGTAGAAAAATGTACAATAAGAATCACAGAAAAACGAAGCTGTATTTCTGATGATTTGAGCTTGTGTCCTGAAATTCATGTGTTCCATTCTCTCCATATTCCAAACTATTCTGTATTCTGTAGCTAGCTTTAATCTCCCTAAAATACCACTTCATAAGAATGATTATTGAATACTACAGTAAACCAGGAGGTGTGTTAGGGGATTAAAAACCTTGAATGGGGTTTAATACTAAGAAAGATATAAAACAACATTGCACTGAGATGCCATTTTTCAAGCGAAATTCCAAAAGTTTGACTAGATACTCTGTGAGGGAGGTTGTGAAGAAGCAAGCACTCAATAAATTGTAATTGGATACACAAAACGGCACACCCCTATGGAAAGGAATTTGGCAACATCTAGCAACGCTACATACGCATTTGCCCTTTGAACAACCTATCCCACTTAGAAGAATCTCTACCACGAATACATTAGCAAAAGTATGAAGGGATGTGTGCGTAAGGCAATTAATTGAAGCACTATTTATATTAGCAAAGAATTGGAAGCAACGCAAAAGCCTATCAGTAGGGGGCTGGTTAAGTAAATGATTGAGCTTATTATTATTAAAATACACAATAGATTACCATGCAGCTTTAAAAAGAAATGAGAAATAGTTCTACATTCTACTGTGGAGTGACCTCTCTAGACCATATTAATAAGTGGGGGGAAAGGTACAAAATACTATGCATAGTATGTTACCTTTTATCTGAGAAAGAGGAGATTTATATACACACGCAGCACTTATATTTTTTAAATGCAAGATAAAAAAAAATAAAAATAGTTACTTAAAGATGAGAGTGGAAATAAAATGGAGAAGACAGGGATAAAAGCAAGACTTTTCCGAAT
>NW_005879276.1:0-7079 GCF_000147115.1 Myotis lucifugus | reverse complement strand
TTGACAGTCACACAGGCCCCCCAGAGGACCCACCAGCTGGATGGAGCTGAGGGCGCTACCCACCTTCACAGCTGGCGCCACTCTGATCCAGTGAGAATCCCCGCTGGCATTCACAGGTGAAGCTCCCAGGAGTATTCTGGCAAATGCCCTTGGACCCACACAGGTTGATGTCCGAGGTGCACTCATTGTTATCTGTAAGAGACAGGGTAGGTAAAGGTGTGTGTGGGGTGGGTATTCCCTGAAGCTCTCTTTCTGTTATTTAAAAGGAAGAGAGATGGATGATTCACTTAGAAAAGACCCAAAAAGGCCTGTAACTGCTCACATGTACTTGTTCACCTGCACATACACACATATATGTACCCCCATATTTTCCCGAGTTTTTATCTTCTTACTCCAACAACAGAAGAACTTAAAGGAATAGCTATCTCCCACAGAGGGTCCTTTCCTCCCCACTTACCAATGCAGGCAGTGTGGTGCTGGGTAAAGCCAGGAGGACATTTACAAGCGAAGCTGCCAATGGTGTTAACACACAGGAACTGACAGTTGTGCTGCTTAGTTGCACACTCATCAAGATCTACAAGAAAGTGCAAGACGGGCATTGGAGTAGAGCTGACAGCACGCGTACCTAGAAGCTGCCTTAGGAGGAAGCTCTGAGTTTTCATCTCTCTGACTCAAGTGTGCCTGGCCAGAACAGAGCCAAGCAAATGGCTGGGAGCACCCAGGAGAGAGGAGTTTGAAAGATAAAACGTGGTCTCAATTTAGATTAAAAATGTAGCTCTTTGGGGGAATCCAAGGAAAACCCAATTCTCTTTAGTTAGGGGAAAGTGGGAATCCCTCAAGAAAGAAATTTCAGGTCAGTTATAAAATTTTAAATAAACTTTAAATGAGGTAAGAGACTAGGGATTCTCAAAAGATTTCCAGAATGTTGAAAAGATCCATTTAAGCTGAAACGGAAAAAAAATGTTGAGGCTGAAAATTTGTTCACTTCATTCTTTGCTGTTTTTTATTCTGCTCAAAGGAGTTGGTTAACCAAACCAAACCAAACAAAACAAAACTTTTTGTTTAGAGATCCTCCTTGGGATAAAAAAAAATTGAGCAATCAGGAAGGGGAAAAAGGAAAGAAAAATACTCATTCCGATAAAACTGCCTACAGATTATTCCTCACGTCTCAATAAAACCCTCCGCTTTGACCAGGCTTCTTTCCTCACTGCCAGAAAGTTAAGGTTCATTCTCAACTCCATTGCTATAAATAACATCGGGAAATACCAAGTGGGTTCCAAATTTAAGTAGAATTTCAATTTTAAAAAAATCACTGCAAATGCAGGACCCTTCCTCCCTTCTTCCCTCCTTCTCTCCCTCCTTCCCTCTGCTCCCCACTTCCACTCCATCCCACCATTTAACTTCTTTATTTCCCTCTTTCTCCTTCAAGACTTCATGGCAGAATACTCTAACTCTCGTTCTGCCATCTGGTCTACCTTCTCCAAATCCCTCATTTTCCAAATTATCCTTAAGTATGACTCACTAGTGCATTCACTCAATATATGGAGTCCTTAATGTTGAGGGAGTTGTTCACAGGAGTATGTTTACACCAACAGAATTTTGCAAAAATCCTGGGTCGATAAGGGATTTTTGTTGAAGCTTTGGCTGCTTCTTAATTCATTGTGACATTTATGTCTCAGATAAGCTCCTGCAGGGCAGGACCTTGTAGAACTGGTCCTGCTGCCTCTGAGAGGCTCAGGGAAGGCCCCTATGGATGCCCAAGGGGCACACTGTAAGGATAGTTGCTGCCACTGGTCCTCTGCCATCTCCCTTCCCTCCCGCATTGGGAGCCTCCATCCAGGCTCTAACACCAGGGGAGCACCTCCTGTGTGTAGAGAGGCTCTTTCGGCAACCTTGTGCCCTGGAGGCAGGTGAGTGGGTGAAGGCACATTTTACTTTACCCTTTGCAGCTCCTTCCCATCATCCTGCAGAATGTAACCTTTCGGGCAGCCACACTGGGTAACTCCCCTCTGGTGTTTTGGCAGATAAAATTGCAGGGTTTGGGAGCCTGGTTGCATTCGTTCAGGTCTATGATCAAAGAGATACAGTGTGACTACCTATCTAAAAAGATGCATAAATATCAATACCCATAAGGTCGAACAAAGAATTTTTGTTTTGAGAAAAAGTAAACTCTGTGAAGTGTTTGATCCTTGTCTTAGGTTTTCTTATGAATTTACACAGGCTTTTTAGATTTTTTTAGTTTGAGGATTTTTTTTTGCCATAATCTACTATTTTATCTAGAGTTAATAAACCAGAAGAAACAGAATACTTACCTACGCAGGAAGTCCCAGTGATGTCGGGAGTGTAGCCGGTTTTACAAATGCAGTGATATGATCCTCTGTCATTGACACATTCCCCATTTTTGCAAACGTCATGGATAACCCTGCACTCATCAATATCTGTAATTTAATAAACAGAAATTAAAAAAGAAAGGCATTAAAGTGGACAACAATAATATGTAAGGATCACTTCAGTGTAAGTACTAATGAACTATGATACTAAATTATGGACCTAAGAAATTAAACCAAAGGAATGACAGCATACATTTCACATGTAATGCTAACTATTTTGAAAGGCAAAGAATAACTTTATCAGACTGTAGTGGTAAACTAATCAGGCTAGGAGAAAACTTTAAAAATAATTTCTTTCTAAATTTATACCGTTTTCCTCCCGTGGGTCATAGAACATCTACCTCATCTAGACATATTTAGCTCCTTGCGCCATCTCACGCCATCAAGCTCGCCTCAGGCTGATGTTCCATACGTGAATCGCAGCAGTGGATCCTTCTGACAAGGAAATCCCACTTTTTTCTAATATTGCATGTCCAAAATAAGGAGAAAGGTTTTCTTCTATTCTTTTTGTTGTGTTTAAAGTTAATCCTAAAGAATATCAAATCACATAGTTGGGGGAAATTGGACTAAACTTCACTTCTTTGGTGAGGGAGGCCCAGGGCTCTGGGGTGGATTCCTGGGCTGCGCCTTTGTGGCCTGCTAAGGAAGAGAGAACCCCACTCACAGCTCCACCAAAGGAGATTTGCTCAATATGCACTGCTGAGCATTAAAGCCACTGTCCACCCCATCTTGACCCACCTATCCACTTACTGCTTGGTGGGGGCCAATACCAGCGATTTCTTCACCTTGGATTGCCAAATAACCATTTTGTACCAACAGCTAATATTTTTCCTGAAGTTTTTCAAGTTTACTCTGAAATGCAATTTAGCCTACCCTCATTGGTCTCAAGAAATGAGTGCTTTCCACCATTTCAATTTTTCCTCCAAAAAATCATAAATTTGTTTTGGTCACCCCATCCAATCTACCCAGTTCTGTTATTCTACCATTAATCACATCTTTCTAACATGAACATAAATCCAGCATACTTTTATACAGTATATTTCAGTCAATTTCAAGAGTTGAAATACATATTGGTGCACTACTTTAGGAATTTAATGTACATTTATTTTAAGATTTATCTAAAAATTATATTCTGAGTAACCAACAACACTTATAACAAACTTTTCTTTAAAAAGTTGAAGACTCCTGCCCTGTCCAGGTAGCTCAGCTGATTGGAGGAGCATCATCATCCCACACATCAAAAGGTTGTGGGTTCAATCCCCAGTCAGGGTGCATGTGGGAGGCAATTAATCAATATTTCTTCTCTCTCTCTCTCTCTCTCTCCCTCCCCCTCTCCCTCTCCCTTTCCCTCTCCCTCTCTTGCTAAAAATCAATAAAAACATATCCTCGGGTGAGGATTTATAAATAAATAAATAAATAAATAAATAAATAAATAATAAAAAGTTGAAGACTCCTTATAAAGCAGAGGCAGGAACCCTAGCACACACAACTTATTCAGGACACTTTGGCAATATGGCCTTGAATATCTAAAATATTGTAATGAAAAATTTTTGTCAACCTCCACTATGCAACTCAGCCTAGGTTCATATTGCAGATTCCATATTCTCTGTTTTTCATAGAACAAATAAACAAATTCTCTGCAAGTATTTTTGGACCAAATGAATTACCTGCTCCATTGGTAATAAACCAGAACAAAGGGAAGTACCTGTTCCATTGGTCATGAATCCTCGGCCATGGGGGCAGAGTTTTTTGAAAGCCACAGTCCCCTGGAAAGGGCAGATCTCGCACTGGGGACCCCAGCCTCTCCCTCCATCACAGCAGCATTCCGACTTGGTGACGGGGTTCCTGTTGCTCGAACCGATCTGGCACATGTTCTGGAGCACCTCCGTGAAGCAGTACCCTTCCCGGTTGTCTGGAAGGGACATTATATTAAAAGGAAGATTTTAGGAAATGTTCTAAGCACAGCAAGCTATCAAAAATTTGGTCAGATATGAAACCCACAAGAGATATTAACACTTTACCCTGGTGAGAAGGAGCGAGAAGGGAAAGCTGGAAACTGCAGTGAGAGAGAAAGGATGACATCTGAGGAGACAAATAAGAAATTCAGTAAGCAGGCAGAAAAGCATTGGTCTGGACAAGGTTGTGACTCTATCTGCTCCCAGAAGTATAGTCATGCCATGGAAGCAGAGAAACATATGGAAGCATCCTGAGCACCAAGGGTTTAAAAAGGCAGAAGGAAATTTCAAACAAGTGATTCAGTGATACAATTAGTAAGGGAAGAACTGAGCTGCAGGGTGGTGCTAAGCCCAATGGACAATCAGTCACTGAGTCCTCTCCCAAATAGGAACATTTTCAACCTTTCCTGAAATTCTGACAGTCTCTATTATTTCAAAGAAGAGATCTGGGTTCTAAGCACCCCAGTGTGGAGTCCAGGTTACAAAGGCATCCCGCTGCACATACTCACCGAGGCACTCATCCTGGGCGGGGCTGGCTGTGAAGCCGTCATTGCACTCGCAGGTGTAGCTCCCCCGGGTGTTGAGGCAGCGCCCGTTCTCACAGATGCCTGGCTTGGTCTGGCATTCATTCTCATCTGTGCGGTTTCATTGAAGGACCGAAAACAAGAGGAATCATCTGACCACTTTGTACAAGAATGGACTCTTTCTTTCTTTTTTTAAATTTAGTTTGTGAATACTAGGTAAGCTATTCACATGGTCCCAAATACAAAAAGTATAAGAACATAATTCAGCAAAATTTCCCCTTTCCCCCCATCCCCCAGCCACCAAGTTCCCCTCCAAGGAGTCAACTGCGTTACTAATGTGTCTTCCCAGAGATGAATTGCACACATACAAGCAAATACACACATCTGTGTGTGTACCTCCACCCTTTAAAAAACATAATTGATGGCATTTTCATATACTTAAAACATAGATGATAGTATTTTATGTACACTTCCAGTTTTTCACTTCATAAAATTTAAAATTTTCCATATCTGTACATAAAGGGGATTCTCAAAGGATCATTTCAAATGAAGGGAAAATTTTTTTAATTTTAAAATCAACATATTAAAGAAATATTGCAATACATCAGTAGAATAATATCTGCAATAGTCAGCTACAACCTAAGGAAGTTATCTAGACTAACCTTCCAGTTCAATATAGATTATGTTTCTTGTAATATTTCAACAATGTTCTTAAGAAAGAATAAATCATAGTTCAATCTCCCAGGTTCAGAGAAAAGCATTCAAATAGCTTGAGATTCTTAGAAGCGTCTGATGAGATAATTTGACTAGGTGCATCCCATTTGAAAGAATAGTTCCAAACCCCTGAGGCACAGATCTCAAACAGAGAGGCAGAGAGTTGGAAGGTGACACCCTGAGAGGGCTCGAACAGGTTAAAAACCCCAGTGGCAGACCAGTGATTCAGAATCTCTGGCGTGGAACCCAAGCTCTCCGACTCTGATGTGCCGCTGAGAGTCCACAGCACAGATCCCAGAAGACCCAGAATGGGATCATCAGTCCACACCCTTTTCCTGTGCTTTTAAAGTCTGCTCTTTAATGACTATTTAATTCTGTTTCTTACAGAGGAAGGGGATGGTGAGGTCCTTAAGATTCTTGACTGACAACATAAAATATGTTTTCTAATGTCACTGATTATTAAAAAGGAAAGGGATGCATGTGGGAGTTTTCTAGTAATTTTCTCCTGTATTTCTTGTCTAAAGCAGTGGTCAGGAAACTTTCTGTATGTAATATTAATACTACAGTATGACTATAAGTATATAGTAAATTTTAGGCTTTGCAGGCCACATGGTCTCTGTTGCAAGTGCTCTACTCTGCTCTGCCACTGTGGCAGGAAAGCAGGCATGGACAATAATTGAATGATTAGAGCTGTGTTCCCATACAACTCCATTTAAATAAAGAGGTGATGGGCTGGCGGGCTGGATTTGAACCTCACACTGTGGTGTGCCAACCCCTAGTCTAAAGCTGTGGTTTTTAATGCTGGATCCACATGATAGGAATTTGGAGGAGCCTTAAAATACCATTGCCTGGGACCCACTCTGCACAATACCATTCTCTGGAGATGGATCCCACTGGTTTAGTGATGGTTTAGTGATGTTCCTTGTTCAGGACCTGGCATCAGAACTCAATGTCAGGGTACTGGTAGCAAAGTTGGGTCAACAGGGAGACATTCCAATGCAGTAAGTGGAACTGACCCCAAAACAAAGGAGTACAAAAATGTGAAGGAAGGAAATAGAGGAAACATCCAATATTCCAATCCTGGAAGCAAAATGTGCTGAGAAAGTAGGCAAAGGCCAGCTCAGAGGGAGAAAATCACAGAGCTCATGGGATTCACAGATCATCAAGAGACAAGGGGCCCTCCACTGGAAGTTATGGCACGAGGTTAAGAGGGGCAAAATGGCTCTGGCCAAGAACATAGCACCCATGAGGATTCAGCCCAAGTCCCTTTTGTCCGTGTCACTTCTGACTCACTCAGAGCTCCTTCTGCAGGGATTCTCTTACCTACGCAGGCTTCCCCGTCAGGTGTGCGCTGATACCCAGGTCCGCAGATGCATATATACGTGCCGATGAGGTTCTTGCATTCCATTTGCTTTTCAGCACAGTCATGCTTCAACTCTTCACACTCATCCAGGTCTGGAAAGAATGTGCAACCACAAATTTATAAGAGAAGCTGC
>NW_005879275.1:0-7080 GCF_000147115.1 Myotis lucifugus | reverse complement strand
CCTACTTGAATCAGAAAGATATTGGTATTTCATATAACTAGAGATATATTGGAGGCAAAAGCAACTAGATCACTACATATACAAGTAGTGAATGGTCTGTCTTACATTCTTTTTGGAATCCACTTACACAAAGGATAACTACAGAGACAATGAACCTAATTAATATGCATATATTTGGCCTGGCCAGTGTTGCTCAGTGGTTGAGCATATGAAACAGGAGGCCATGGTTCAATTCCCAGTCAGAGCATATGCCCAGGTTGTGAGCTTGATCCCCAGTGTGGGGTGTGCAAGAGGCAGCCAATCAATGATTCTCTCTCATCATTGATGTTTCTATCTTTCTCTCCCTCTCCCTTCCTCTCTGAAATAAATAAAAATATTTTAAATCAGTATTTGTTGATAAAAAAAATGACCCAAGGTTGAGATATATATATCCCAACTATGATAACTGTCTGACCTCATTAATCTCTCCTAATTTCAATTCATTCATCTCCAAAAGCATGTATGTTTCACTAAGTATGTGCTACCTATTCATAAGATTTTAAGATGACTTTCAATTTGGACAACAAATATGAAAACTTTAAAACTATGATCTTCACTATTATTCTTATTTCTACATAAGTACTTACTCTCTTTTTAACTGATTTTTTTAGAGAGAAGAGAGAGAGAAGGAGCAGTAGAGTGAAGGAGGGTAGGAGGGAGGGAGGGAGAAAAAGAAAGAGAGAGAGAGAGAGAGAGAGAGAGAGAGAGAGATGATGGGCTGCCTTCTCCACATGCCCAGACTGGGGATCGAACCCAAAACCTGGGTATGTGCCCTGATTGGAATCGAACCTGCCACCTTTTGGTCTATAGGACAATGCTCCAACCAACTGATCCACACTGGCCAGGACAAGCACTCTACTTTTACCATATCAAAGATACACAATATATACAAAAAATCACCTTTATTAAAATTCAAATAATAGCTCATTCTAATACCAAAGTTTAAAAAATACTTCTGACAGTTTTAACAAATAATCTGGACAATGCTTATATTAGTTATGATGCTTTCCTCTTCAAATAACAGGACACACAAATCAAAATGGCTTAAGCAATATGAAAATTCATGACCTCATTTCCAGAAATCTAAGAAACGTTGGAGCAGTTTTGCTCTACCATGTTATTATTCATAGTACAATAAGCTTCCTGTCAGAGTTCCATACAACAACGCCATGTAGGACATTGTCTGATGGGAGAAAAAACCATTGTTTTGCCAGCAACATTCTTTTCCCATCTGTTGGCAAACCTTCTGTCACATGCCTGAAGTGAATCCAGTCACTGGCAATGTCAATGAAGCTGCCATGATGAGTTGTGCTGAGTCGTCCAATACAACAGTCAGTAGCCACGGGCATGTATTTAACTTAAATTCATACCAAGTAAAATTAAAAATTCAGTTTTGTTATCTTACCAGTCACATTTTTGGTACTCAAGAACCCCATGAGGCTAATGGCTACTACAGGGTGTTGATAAAAGTATGTTCACAGTTGTGAGTACATGAAATACAGAGCTTATTCTGGTATTGTTATTTATTAATTATTGTATTATTTTCCACATGAACAACTGTAAACCTACTTTTACCCCACCCTGTATATTGGAATGGAGCATTCCTGTTGTCACAGAAATATCTATTAAACAGAACTGAACTTTAGAACAATCAGGATTTACTTTTTTTCTTTTTGAAATATATTTTTTAATATATTTTTATTGATCTCAGAGAGGCAAGGAGAGGGAGAGAGAATCATGGATTAGCTGTCTCCTGAAAACCCCACACTGGGGATCGAGCCCCAAACCAGGCCATGTGCCCTGACTGGGAATCAAACCATGACCTCCTCGTTCATAGGTTGACACTCAACCACTGGGCCATGCCAGCCAGGCAAGAGTTATCTTATTTGAAAGCTGCAAATTTGAACAAATGGCATTTCTATGCAGCAAGGAATATAGACGATTGGATTAGAGTATACAACATGCTATATCTGCTATATTATTTTTTGAGGAACAAAGACTGTCACATCATGCAAACCTTACTCCAAGCATTGCATATTCTATATACCTCTTTCTATATACCACATTTTAGCTGGCAAATGGAAAGTTGGCAGGGATATTAACATAATAACATCTGTGAATTCGAGTTAGTCCTATAAATTGGACACAAGACAGCTATGTAAAGCTGCAAATAAAAGAATGCCCAAGAAGATAGCATAGAAAATACATGCATGAATCATACCACTATCCATAGCAAAAGAAATGTGTTCATATTTTAATTTCCGCAAGAAATGCCTGGTTTTGTTTTCATATTGACAGTTATCAAATGGAAACATATTTTATATTTAGGAAATGTAGTCTATTGTTTAAAACTAATGATCTGCATTATCTATAGGAAGAAATTTATAAGAGTAAATACTAAAAACTCCAAGATGAAGAATTACTGCTAATAATTATGAAGACTTTCTCAACACAGTTTGATCATGTTAAAGCTATGAAAAACTGAGACGCTGAGAGAAAATGTTAGAATGCTTTTTGGTAGCTGAGATAAAGGATGTTCTCTCTTGTACAGGAAAGAATAGCAGGGCAGATACATCGCACAGGTCACAAGGGACTAAGGCAATTTACTCCTGTTGTGTTTTTATCAACAGTCCTTCATCTATAATCCCTGACCTCGGAGAAATGTTAGGCTTGGCGCCTTCCTTCTCTCCCCTGCTCGAAGGCCATGCTCCGTTCGGCTTGTGTGTCTGAAACAGCTGAGTGCTTTCATGCTCTGGTTTCAGGACCTTCTAAGCATCTAATTAGCTCCATCTCTTATCTCCCATTTCAGTGGCTTTCGACCTTTGGCCTCATTGTTTCTGATGTTCCCTCCACACTCTGAGGGATCCCGAACGGCAAAGTTGGGTTAGAGCCCCGAGCAGGACAGGCCTGGCCTCCCTGCACTCTGCTGACTACATCGCCCGAAGGAGTCTCGTCTCCAGAGAAGTAGCAACCATTTCTTAAACAGTGAATTCAAGCTTTTCATTGATTTTGTGCCTTTCTTTTATGCTTTGTAACAAATCGAGATTTAAATATAATCAAACAAAAGGCTTGAGGGCATATTAAAAGCGAGAAGGATCTCTTATATATGTTATAGCATAAATTGATCTCTCCATTTAATTTATGTTGTCTGATGGAAATTTTAAACTTTGTATTTAGGTTGGTATCACTGAAACCCATTTATGATTTTCATTTTTTTGGTAATTGCCTTCAACACAAAATGACACACAAACTACATATTTTACTCACTTGGTGAATCTAGATGTTGTGTTTTATATGTATACTTTTAATTCTTAAACCTTAAATCTTATTTTAACATGAAAATGTGTTTATATTTCTAAATATTTAAGATGGCCTCAGGTGATCATCATTCTTTCAATAGTAAGGCTTGTCCTCCCAATCCCAGCCAGCTATGGGGTAAACCTCTGGGGTATGGGTAGCATACAAAAGAATGTGGCTAGGATCGTGTGGACACATGTGGGGCAGGACACTGCCTCTGAGTCTCATGTTCAGTAATAACTGGGTGAATTTGGTCATGTCTTATACCTTCCCATTGGCTCAGTTTTCTCATTTGGAAGACTAGAGTGTTTGCGAAGATGATCTCAATTTTACTTTCATTTTCAAAATTTTATGACTCAACAACAAAAATGCAAACAATCCAATGAAAAACATGGGCACAGGAGTTGAATAGACACTTCCCCATAGAAGATATACACATGGATGATAATCACATGAACAGGAATAAAGTACTAACACATGCTACAACATGGATGAACCTGAGTAATATGCTAAGTAAAAGAAGCCAATCACAAAAGGCCATATGCAGGGGTGGCCAAGCGTAGATTTGTAGTTATCTGTGTGGAAAATATTACAATAATAAATAATACAAGAATAAACTCTGTTTCATGTACTGACAACTGTAAACCTACGTTTTCCCACCCTGTAATGTATACTGCTATTTATATGAAATATCAAAATAGGCAAATTCGTAAGGACAGTAAGGAGATTAGGAGTTGTTGTAGGATGGAGGACGGGGAAAGGGGAATAATTGCTTACTGGGTATGGAGGGGGTTTTTTGCAATGATAAAAAGAAAAGTTCTGAAACTAGATAGAGGTGATGGTTGTACACATTGGATTGAATTTAAATATTGCTTTACTTTCAATTTTACAAAACCATTTTAAGCCACTGGAATGTCATCCTCACTGAGCCAGACCTGAGAATCAGTAATATTTGGAGTTAATTAACTCTTCCCACTTTAGAAAACGGGCTCTAGAATGGTTTTTCTATACTAAGATGTTGCTAAGAGCCAGAGTGGCTAATCTGAAGTGTTAATCACCGGTGTCTGCTTGGTCCCCAAATAATCATTATTTAAGAAAAGTTCTCAATGTGTTCTTAGCAAATGAGGCTTCTTATTTTTCCCAGTGTTCTAAAAATTTTTGGACCGCTGTGAAATGCTGTTGTAGACATTTTAAACAGATGTGCAGAAATAACAATGATAAGCCATCCATTTGTGATAAGTGACCTTTGACACTTAGCACAAACAAATGACAAATGCATGAAAGAAAATACGTCCCCTGTCTAAGGTCACGTAAGATGCTGCACATCTTCGAATTGCCCACACAAGATGGACTGGCAGTAGCTTTAGAAACCAGTTAGTGCAATTCTTCAATTAATAAATAAGTAAACTGGAAGTTAGGGTAATTAAGTGATATGGTGTCCCACAGTCACTTAGTGGCAGAATCAAAACTAAAACCAAGATTTCCTCACTCTCACTCCAGTGTTTTCTCACTACATTGCACTAAATAGGCCACTGATGAGCTGTAATTACATAACCAATCTACACTAGTCTGAAAACGCCAATTCAGTATTTTATTTAAGCCAACTGAAAACAAAGGGCACAAAACAGAACTTAAAAATACTGAAAAGAGTGCTGGCTGATGTGGCTCAGTTGGTTGGAGCATTGCCCTGTACACCAAAATGTTGCAGGTTCAATTCCCGGGCAGGGTGCACCCCTGGCTCCGTCCCTGGTTGGGGCAAGTACAAGAGGCACCCCTGGCTCCGTCCCTGGTTGGGGCGAGTACAAGAGGCGGACGATCAATGTTTCTCTCTCACGTCCATGTTTCTCACATCCATGTTTCTCTCTCCCTCTTTCCCTCTCTCTCTCTCTCTTTCCCTCCCTCTCTCTAAAATCATTTTTTTAAAAAAATATATTGAAGGGAGTTAGTATTCACTCCATTATACAGTTAATAAGTATTTCTAAAAAGTACACTTCTGTATTACTAAATAATTTATCCTTCCCAAAGACATGGATTCTGCACGTTATACTTTCTGTTTCATAGAACAAATTGTGGCAAGTAAGTATGGATGTGCATATTTTTCTGAAGTGATGGTTGAAGCAGTACAACACCTCCCAAATAAATACACGGCTAGTTCCAATTTAAAAGAAGGATTATTGACTTCTATTCAGTTTCTTTTAGGATACCTTGGGGAAGGGGTATCCGGGTATCTAGCGCATGAGGAAAACGGTATAAATGAAACATAGGTGGGAATCTAAGAGGTTGAGGAGAAATAAAATTACAAAGTCATTGAAAGAAGTGGTAGCACTTTACTTTGTTTAAAATTTCGCCCAGCATTGTCCCTGCGAATGACCATTGGGCACTTCAGGGGTGTCTGTTGATTTTCCCAGATCAAATCTTACTCTTCCTAAGGAGCAGCATTTGATGTTACTTTTGAGAGTCTGCTGAGAACAAAGAGAAGCTGTAGCCCAGAATTCTAACCATCAGGATAGAAAAACGAAGGCTGTCTCCACCAACATGACTTTTATGAATTCTGGAAAACTGTTCCCCAGGAAGAAAAAGGTGTAAATCAGTAAATAATTTGTTTGCTTCAGGAACGTTCCCAAGACCAATTTTCTGAAAGGAGTATGCTCAGCCAGCCTCTTTCTAGAACAAGTTTGTTTAGGCAGACAGCCTTCTTCTTAGGGCAATATTTTGTCCAACTGGGCAAAGAGATCCCTCACCTGAAAACTGGCCACGTAACTTTGTTAAGACCCTCACTTTCCTTTGTCCACAGATCCTACACCATTATATCAAAAACCGTGTCCATTCGCAATCACATTCAGCCGCTAAACACTTTGACTTCAACCGAAGAAGCATTAAACCCTACATGTATAGCTATTCCCCAACTACTGCCTCTAAGAAACTAAGTCTCTCTTAAGGTGATGCGCTCTTTCTGTAATAAGTTAATAGGCTGAGCTTTCTCTGACTTTGGTGTTCCGTTTGCAAAGGTGGCACCTGACACTACTCACCGCAAAGACTTTCTACCCTGGGACTTGCACCTACTTTATTATCCAGAAGACAAGCTACATCCTAAAGTTCCTGATAGGATTCTGATTTCTTTTCAAATGTATCACTTATTTGTAAGACAAGAGGTTATGTAAAGTACCTGTTTGTGCCAGACAAATCCTTGTAACCAGAATTTTCTGTTCTTTTTCCTCTCGAGCCTCCCACATTCACCAGGGAATGAAGCTGCGGGATTCTTCCCCTCTATTGCGCTGCTGTGAGACGGGGTAGCTTGGCGGGCTCACTCCTCCTCCACTCTCTCCTGTGCTTAGGACACTGTTACTGAACTCAAGGGGTTCGCTGCACAGGGTGTTCTACCCAAGAAGGAGATGTGTCTGTCATTAGGTAGTTTTATTTGAGTGCAACAAGTAAGGGAGGGAGACAGGGGTCATCCCAAGGTCTGTCTCCAAGAAGGAGGCTTATAACCCATGAATTTGGTTAATTACATGTTAATTTCCTCTTTGCTGCTAACCTTATCTGGTTTAGTTGCAGTTCTCTGGGAAATACTGTTACATTTTAGCAACTAACAAGAGTAGCATTTGGGTTATTACCTCCCTGTCCTCTACCTCTGGCCAAATATAGCTGATGTCTCAGCTGCCCTGCTAGCTCTCAGCTCAGCTAACTTCTTTGCTCCCCTTGGGGCACGAAGAGGTCCTGTTGACAACACAAGTGAAACTGAGT
>NW_005879274.1:0-7080 GCF_000147115.1 Myotis lucifugus | reverse complement strand
ATTAAGGAAATGAAGGAAAATGCCCCACATCCAAGCAAGGACCACTAAGGAGAGAGAACAATGGATTTGGTACCTGGGCCTGGTTGAGAAGCTCCCAGATCAAGTCCTCCTTGCCACCTACACTTCGGGCCACAACGGCATGGGAAGGGACAGCGGCCAGGTGGCACTCCTCATATTTGTCTACTGGCTTCCGGGTGTTGTCCCTGCAGAGGAGCTCATACTGGTCCCTGTCAGCCTGGTGTGGAAGGTCCTCTGAGGGAGGAAAGCCCAGATGAACCTACTGCACGAAAAGCCATGAGCTTTTGGTCCCCCTTCCCCTCCCATGCAATCCCACTGCATCATAAAATGTGTGAGCTGAGAAGCCTGGAGCTAACACTGAGGGCTAAAGAACACAGAGAAACTGACTTGCTCACGATCCCACAGCCAGTTACAGGAGAGGAATTTTCTGATACCCAGTGCAGGGTTAACTGCCCCATGTCTCACATTGGGTCTCATCTTAGTAGCCAACTACAGGCCAAGGTTGGCCAGACGTGTCCCCAATCCTTTGCTATGGCAACATTTAACAGAAGGAAAGGGCCCCGTATCCAGGATACTGAATGATGGAAAAAGGCCCAGGAGTCCAGGTGGGGACCCCACAGGCACATATCTCTGAACATGTAGAAACGCAAGCAGTGATAAAGGAGGAACACACTATGCTCAAGTCTGACTACTGAGCATGAAAAGGGAGACAGGAAAAAGAGAAGGCCCACCGCTTGGAGGGGATCTGCAAAGTTTTCTATCACTTACCCAATACCGTCAAGTGTTTGACAAAGGCCACTTCCCCAGCACCATCCATTAAACACCTGTGAGAAGAAACACATTAGGAGGGTTTCTGCAGGATAGACCCTTCTCCTGGCTTGAGGGTCTGATCACCTGTCCAGACTTGGACAAGGGGAGAGCCTGGTGGAGACCTCTGTGCAGACCAACAGCAGAGGAAGCACCATGGGGTTATGTTATCTAGGGTACCACCGATGTGTGAGAGGGGAGCTCACAGGAACTAGACGTCCCTAACCAGGTGCCCCAAAGCAGCAAAAAGGCATTGAAGATATTTTAGTACAGAGAATGTTTTTCAAACTTCTGAAATGGAAGATAAAGGCATAGCATCTCCTGAGGGAGAAAAGTACCCTTAGCTTGCTATAAAACCAAGGGAAAAGAAGAAGCAAGAAATGAGCCATGTGAACTGTCTGTCTGCACAGAGGCCATGAGGGGAGGCAGGAGAGAGGCCAGTACATTGAGCAGGTGACACTGCTGCAGTAGAAAACAGAGCCAGTCACGGGAGAATGTCCCGGACACTAGGATGTTCCTGTCCCCTCAGGCTCTGCCCAGTACAGTGAGAGGACACACTTGCCAGATTCAAGGCCTCTGGGAAGACAGAAGAGTCCCAAGGAAAGCGGCTTCCTTATCAATGAAACATGAAGGGAGCATGTGCTGGCCTAGTCTAGGGAGTCCCAGCTGGAGGGTTAGGCCACCTGAACACTCTTGCTGCAGGCTGGGCTATGCTATGGGCCAGAGAGGGTTTCCCAGCCTGAGGACATTGAACACTTTGGCTGCCATGGAGCAGCAGCAAGTCTCACTCACTTGAAGGCACCCGAGTATCCAGAGTACGGTTCATGGTGGGAGGAGGCACACTTGTCTTTCCCTTTCCCAGCACACAGCTGACACAGTTTGGGGAAGGCTGTCCCATCCGCACCGGGGACACAGCTGGCCGCGAAGAAATTGGACGCTGCTGCTCAACACAGATGTGAAACACAGGGCATGAACCAGCCTGGCCAAAGACAATTATAGGTCCCAGCCCAGGCTCATGCATGAACAGAGAGTGACCAGAACAAAACCAGCATACCAGGCCCAGCTTGCCCATATGTGTGTTCATTCGTCAAGATCAAGGTTTCCAAAAAGGGACATGTTAACAACTATTCTCCCACCGCCCTCCCCAAGGACCAGGCCTTTGCCTGCCACCAACCAAGGCCTGTCTTAGGTCACTGGCAAGCCTCCTCCCTGCCTCGTCACACTGGAACGAAGTCTTCAGAGAGAAGTCTTCCCTGGAAGTCATGCCCAGGAGATGACAGACCCACCTGGACAGGTGCATGCCAGGCTCATGGCCAGCAGATGGCCACCAGAAAATGCTCCAGCAGGAGGGTAAACACAGAAAGGAAGGCACCCCAGGGAAGTGGGCAATAGGCCCCACTGACCTTGGTCCTGCCTGAACCTTCTGTCGGGCCTGATGCCCTTCCCTGCCCACTCCTCCAGGCAGCCTCTGTGAGGTATCAGGAGCTCAGAGAAGAGAAGACTCAGCCGAACCCTCCCAAGGGCTGCCAGTGTTGCAGACCCAACCAGTTTAAAGCTGGTTAACCTCTCGCCTCCACCCCAAGAATCATCACACATGACCACCTGATCATGTCTGGGTGACCTCAGGGTGGCCTGTATGGCACCTAAAGAAGGGACGTCTGCCCGAGGGCACACAACCTCCCGCCTGCTTACCTTTCTGAAGAGATTCCTGTGGCTCAGGCAATTCAGAATAGAGTGTGCCCATGGGGATGTTCCACCCAGCGGACCTGCCAAGGCCTGTGTGGCAGGACTTCTTGCCTCGAAGCTCATTCAGCTGGAAGCCGCTGCCCTTCTTCACCACGGCCACAGCATAATAGCTGGTTTGTGGATCTACAAAGAGATATGTGAATGGAAGACCCACAACCTGGGCCTCAGGGAAACATTGCTCATCACTGCTGGGCTCCTGACTAGGGAAGGGGAACCCACAAGCCACACTTATGTTGGGTTGGGTCCTGAAGAAGGAGAGATCAGAGTAACTTCCCTAGGTTTGCAGGGAAGAAAAGGACCAGAGAGGGGACATTCGTATAACCCTCCCGGCAAACACTGGCCAGAAGGCCACAGGCACATGATTTTTCCTACCCTGGCCCTGCAGGTTGTCTGCCTACATCTATCAACCCAAGCCTACCTGGAAACCAGAGGTCACATTCCTGACTCCCTCTAAGTATTTCCTGGGACCTAGGGACACAGGCCCAGAGATAGTCAGGTTACTCTCAGAGTGTGTGCTCCAGTGTGGTCTCTCCTCTGAGTGAGGCACCTGTGGTTCTTGGAGGACTCTCTATATAGCTCTAAACTCTAATGACTCAGGTCAGGCTATACACTGCCTGCTCTATTTCTCCAGGGAGCACATTTCCTGGCCCAGGAGGTCAGTGCCAGCAGCACCAGTCCTCAGCCAGCCCAGAGCCACAGAGACCTTGAGTTCTGCCTGTGGGGGCTTATAGGGCACCACATTGCCCACTCATTCCTCCATTACCTGCCTAAATAAGACAAGAGTCTACTGGGAGAGAATAAGGGTCTATCAGGAGAGAACAACAGCCACAAACTTTCTCCCGGGTCCCCAGGGAGAACTCACTCTCTTTTGACCCGTAGTACTCTGCCACTACAGGTTTCAGGTTGAATGGGGCTCGGCCCGCGTCAAACACCAAACCTGCATCCAGTGTCACAGCATCTGCTTTGTTGTCCTGAAAAGGAACAAACCAGACACCAATGAAGTCCTCACTTCCAGGAAAGACCACCTAAACCCAGGTGAGTGAGGGTGACTTTGGGGGCCAGAAAAGCCATCACCTTGGTCAGACCACACACTAAACCGTTTCAGTTGACTCCACCACCCCAGTGGGGGAGTTTGGTCACCATATTCCTATTCCTCCAACATAGAGGAAGGAATGGGTTGGTATTCTTTTTCCTGGTGAGGAGTCTGGTTCTTGGCTCAGAAACCTGTGTGTGATCTTTTAGGATCAACCTGAGCTTCAGAGGCTTTACTCGCAGGCCTCCTGGTGGAAAGCTGCCCTCCGCACACCAGGCTGGGTACACAGCCCAGGCACTGCAGGCTCTGAAGGAGGTTGCAGTCAATCACTCAGGCCCCCCTGCCCGGCCATGCTTTTACATGTGCACATTGAGAACCCAGGTGCTGTTGTTTGGTGAACTCTTTATCGTGGGCCCTCTGCTGAGGCCTTTTCAGGCGTCACTGTGCAGCCCTCCTTATGGGGGAGTGGGGCTTTGATGATACTCTTTTCCACTCTGATTCAGTACTCAGTACTCTTCCTTCCTGTCCTGGGTCCAGATAACTGCAGGAGTCTTACATTCATAGAGTCATTGTGTCTTTGGATTTAACTTCTTGCTTTACTCTGAACTAAGTGTTAAGTAATGATTACTTCTGTTGTGGCTCATTGTTCATTTAATGGAGTATTCAGACAAGTTACAGCTCACCGCTATACAACTCGTGCCTACTTGTAAGCTGGGAGGTTAGCTACATTGCTGGCTGGCAGCCTTCAGTAGCACGGTCCTGGAGGCGGGAGTCATTCTGCAGCTGCATTTTACACATTAAAAAATAGAGACATGCCCTAACCAGTTTGGCTCAGTGGATAGAGCGTCAGCCTGCGGACTGAAGGGTCCCAGGTTCGATTCCGGTCAAGGGCATGTACCTTGGTTGCGGGCACATCCCCAGTAGGAGGTGTGCAGGAGGCAGCTGATCGATGTTTCTCTCCCATCGATGTTTCTAACTTCCTATCCCTCTCCCTTCCTCTCTGTAAAAAAAATCAATAAAATATATTTAAAAAAAAAAAAATAGAGACACTTTAAATCACTTCTTGAGGTCACATAGCTAGTGAGTCATGGAGCATTAGAATCCAGGCAGTATGGGTTTATTTCCTTCATTACACTGTTTCTTGCTGGTTGTTGTTTGATGCCTTCACACTGTATTTATAATTAATTTAAGAATGTAAAGTATTTAAATGCACCACTAGTGGGAGTGAAAAATTAATAGTTCACTTTAAATGTTTTTGGTACCTTCCACTGTATCTATAATTTATTTTCTCTTAAAGTAAGAAGCACTATTTTTTTATATACTCTTAACTTCTATTCCATTTTTCTTCAACTATCTTTAATCAAAATAATTTTTCTAGAAGCCCTTGCCAGTACTCTATGAATAGTTTTTATTGATAGAATTACAAGTCTAGACAAGTATCAGCTAGACAAATATATAGTTTGGCTTACATTATTGTTTTATTTCATTTAGAACTACTATTGTCTTATTCCCTACATATAACATGACACAGATCATGGAGGTATAGCTCCCCATGGGAAGCGGGCCTAAGCTGGCAGTCAGACATCCCCCGAGGGCTCCCGGACTGCGAGAGGGTGCAGGCTGGGCTGAGGGAACCCCCTCCCCAACTGCACTAATTTCGTGCACTGGGCCTCTAGTACATAGATAAGTCTTAAAACTAAAATAAAAGGCAAAAGAAAAATCTTAGGGTTCTATTTGCTTAGGAAGAGGAAGCTCAGATCATTGCAAGTAAGGCCAGGGAGTTCCATAACCCCAAGTGGCACCATTCCTATAGAATCCAATGCTACTGCAAACATAAGCTATTGGCAATAATGAAGTTTTGAGAACTTGTGGTGGATTTGTGAATAGTATTACTTTATATTATTAACATATTTAAAAAGAGGGGCTTGCATAGACCAAAGCTGATCATATTCATAATTCAAGGGTTATAATTAAGCCATGATAGAAACTGAGGTCCAATTTAAAAGCAAATAACAAAAACAAAAACAAAAAAAAACACGAACACACAAGCCCTAACCCAGCAGTTCTCAACCTGTGGGTCGCGACCCCTTTGGCAGTCGAATGACCCTTTCACAGGGATCACCTAAGACCATCCTGCATATCAGATATTTACATTACGATTCATAACAGTAGCAACATTACAGTTATGAAGTAACAACGAAAATAATTTTATGGTTGGGTCACAACATGAGGAACTATATTTAAAGGGCCAGAAGGTTGAAAACCACTGCCCTAACCGGTTTGGCTCAGTGGATAGAGCCTCGGCCTGAAAACTGAAGGGTCCCAGGTTTGATTCTGGTCAAGGGCACATGCCCAAGTTGTGGGCTCAATCCGCAGTAGGGGGCATGCAGGAGGCAGCCAATCAATGATTCTCTCTCATCATTGATGTTTCTATCTCTCTCTCTTCCTCTCTGAAATCAATAAAAATATCTTTTAAAAAAACACAAGTTTTTGTATCAAATCACTAATTTCCTGAGTTAACCAAGCTCCGTTTAGCTGAGTCTGCCTCTCCCACCTCATTGCTTCCTTCCAGTATCTCCTTGCTCTGCTCTGCCACCCTGGCTCCTCTACAGCAGCTCAAACAAGCTCAGCTCTCCCTTGCCTCGGGGCCTTTGCACATGCTACTGTTCACTGCTTGGAGTGTTATATCTTACCCATGCTCATCCCTGGGGTCTCAGCTTCATTGTTCCCTCTCAGGGAAATTGTTCCTGATACCAGGCTCTGTCAGAGCATTCTACTTTTCCCCTTTATTTTATGGCACACATTTTGAAATTACACATCTACTTGTTTGCATGCTTTTCTTCTCTCCTAAGAAAAGCTCCTCAAAAGTAAGGACCATGTGTGTTTAAATCCATCACTGTAGCCCCATTGCCCAGCCAGCAACTGACACAGGTTCAAATGAGCAGGAACAATGTTGAAGGAGAAGAGGATTTTGGAAAACCTAGAAAACAAAGGGGTCAGCTATCATCTGCAATTCTGTCACCATATTTCTCTTCCCTGTGACCATCATTCATCTACTTTCATGATGTATTAAGAACTTCCAAACCATGTTATTTTGATAGCAAACATTCTTATTTTTTCCCTGAGTTTCAGAGAACGTAGTGCCTCAAAATAGCTCCCTTTCAGAGCATGATGAATTTTGCTTTAAGACTCCTTAAAGGTAGCCGCTCCTATGTCCATTTCTAAAGTACATCAGCCTATGTGTGAGTACAGAATTGTTCCAGAACGCCAGGAGCAAGAGAAAGTGTGGGTTGTTTTCCACTCTCCTTTAGGCAGCAGTGACTTACCGCAATGGCCTGGATGCACTCATGGTAGGAGCCTTTCCTCACACAGGCAAGAGTAGCAGCAGCCTGAGGGAGGTTTTTCACTTTTTCACTGAAAGCTGTGCACTTTGTGTCCTCATGACTTGAGATGGTGCACCATGTCACAGTTTTGTC
>NW_005879273.1:0-7080 GCF_000147115.1 Myotis lucifugus | reverse complement strand
ACCGCAGCCGCCGAGGGCTTAAAATGGCCGAGCAGCCCCCAGCTGGCAGCAATTAAGTACACCACAGACCTCTGGCTAAACAAAGGTTTGTGGCGTCAGAGTTGCTGCATATGCACTAGGCAGACTGGTGTTGTAAACTACCTTTCATGTCCAGGTTAGTTAGCAAGAGGCGCTGTCAGCTGCCGAGAGGTGAGTGGGCGGAGTGTTGCCAACTCTTGTTTAATGATCTGTTATCCGCAGGATGTAGTGCCAGACCTGCCCTAGAAGCAGCCTGTCTGGACAGTAGAGGTGAGGGTGAGGAGAGGTGAGGGAGAGGGGAGGTCCCGGGGGGTCCCCCAGCGGTGGGCCTGAGAGCTTGGCAGGGATCTTTCAGTTCTGGTGCCCATGGGCAGGCGCCAGCCACTCCGCCTTTTTATTGGACACCATTTCCATTTAGGTAGAGCAGAGAGGGTGGGAATGAGAGGACAGTAAGGTGCCATTTTATACCCATTCGTGCAGCAGAAAGCTGGTGGTGATGTGGTGATGTGAGGCACACTTACTTCCATCTCCCATAGTCCATGGCTATATAAGATGTGGGCTCCAAGGCTCAGGTCCAGAGCGCAGCACCTTTCCTTGGCCTGTTGGGCTCCCCGGGTCCCATCAGAGGAGGTTAGGGCTCGGAGTAAGTTTCCTCTCTTGGGGGCATGTTTTTCCCACTTTAATGGAAGATCGTTTCTTCCGAGGGAAGTGCCTGTGTTAGCGGGGGCATAGCTTCATGACTTTGCCTCCAGGCTCCTCCTTTGCTTTGAAGATCAGTGAACGGGACAGACCCACCCCCAGCCCTTTCCATCAGGAGTTGGGATTCTAGCACTTGGATTTTCATTTTTGCCCTTTGACTTTGGCTCGCGTGAATTGCGCGTACTCCGCGGGAGCCGTCTTTAACTCGGTTCATATAGATTTGCGGTGGAGTGCGGGAAACGTGTAAACTCGGGCCGATTGTAACTGCGTATTACCAAATATTTGTTTGTAATCCACCCTTTTGGTGGATGGAACAAAACCAAAAGACAGAGCCATCTTATATTTTGGCGGGAAATTCACCCGCACTCCAAGTGCTAGCTGGTTTTCATTTTGCCTTGACTTTGTAGACTGTCAGAGCCCAGACTCCAGTCTTCTAGCTCTCCACCAATTTGCATGTCACCTTTCCTTTCTTAGTTCAATAGTCACAGTGGCCCTATCCCTGCCCCCACCCACAAACACATTCATTTATTTACTCATCTAAGGTGCGTTGCTTCTCCCCCGTGAATCAGGCTCTGTTCTAGTTCCCAGGCGAGAAGGAACGAGACAAAATCCTCTTCTCATGGCGCTTACACTCCAGATGGGGTGCCATGCAGGGAGCAAATATTTGCTCTAAGTGAGATGTGAAGCAAATGTGCTTTGAGCACGTGACTGACTGATCTAACTTGCATTCTGAAAGGGTCATTCCCATCGCTATGAGGAGAGTGGAACCGGGTGGAAATAGAATAAGGTGTAAGGTTATTGTAATAATCCGTTACCAATCCAGAGGTCATCATCAGTTGTGACAGAGATGGAGGGATGTTGGATCAGGGATGTAGATGGACATCGAGCCTGCAGAGCTCCCGATGGGTTGGGGAAGATGCTGAAAGGCGGTGAGGAACAGGCCCCGTCACATCTCTCTTGGAGGGGCCTCTGAGCTTCTGCCCCAATAGCCAGACCTCTCCCAGGAGCTTCCTGGGGACAGAATGGTCGTACCCTCGTGGGGAACAGACACTTGGCAGTGTTGGGAGTGGCGGTGGGTGTTTCACTAGGTGGGGGCGAGAACGGGGTTCTGCTGCCAGGAAAGCCCACCTCGCTCCCTCCCTTGGTTTCCTTACGCGTCCTGATGGCTGCGTCCTCACCAGCAGTTGCCCACCTCTCCGCCGATGGGTCAGCAGCAGCCGCTCCGCTGCCCTCCACCCTTCAGTCACTAGTTGGGATCTAACCAGCCAGCAGGAGGCCTGAGTCTTGAAGAAGAAGGCATGAGACTATGGCTAGTGGGAGTGTATGATATAAATAAAATCACCTTTTACCCATTCCTTTAGCACAGACTGTAGGGACTACTTTACAGTCTCTTTACATCACTCTGGAAGAGCACAACTAGTAGTTCTTAGGGCACTCTTATTCGTGAGCTTTCAAAAAATCCTCGCTGGATTTCTGGCTTTCCAGCACAGCAAAACAGCATCCCCCAGGTGTGCTTCGGACGTCCTGGCCTGGTGAGTGGAGTGGAGTGCAGGCCTGTCCAGGAGGCTTTGCACTTGCCCCAGGTTTGCAGGTAGCCTATTGCGTGGCCAGTGGCAACTTGCTGACTCTCTGCCCATATCATGACCCCAGTTGGCCCCCTGGGGCACTCATCGCCCTTGCAAGGACCTGGTTCTGAAGCGCCAACTCGGGGTGCAAGCCTGTGCCTCTTTTCGATGTGTCTAGAGGGGTGTTGTGCTTTGGTGGAATCCAGGAACAAATAATGAAAAGTACAGCAAGTACAAGGCCGCGGACAGACCCGGCGCACTCTTATCAGTCATCTGAAATATGCACAGCCTTTCCAAGACAAATACGGACTCCTGTTTCTAGGAAAACACCAAAAAGCACTTATCAGTTATCCTGTATGTGGTTTGTGGACAAAGACAACATCACTGCCCGAAAGCCATAGCAAAGCAGATTCCTTCGGGCAGCCGACAGCTGAGTGGCCTGAGTGAGAGCCACTGCAGGACCCGGGCTGTGGCCTGGGGCCCGTCCACGGAGCCTTTCTTCCTCCTCACGTGGTTCCTGGGCCCCTCACCCTGTCCCCAGGCAGCTGAGCGCATCGTAGAAGAAATCCAGCAGCTGGGCACATGCTTTTAAATGCCCACAGTCCCTCACCCTTCTTCCCCACCCTGAAAGTCTGGAGGTGCCCGGATCGAAGTCCAGCAGTGATGACCACAGCAGGCACAGCCACCTCTGGTGAACAGCCACATTCTGTCAGGCACAGGCGTGTCGGGCATTATTTTATTTGATTTTACAGAGAAAATGAACCGAGGGTTAAAGAAGTTAACCGACTTGTCCATTTTCACATAGCTAGGAGAAGGCGAAGGAAGGTTCTAATTCAAAATTGGTGTCTTTAACCCCAATCTCATTGTGCATCACAGCGAATACTGTGGTTTAATTCCAGTCACTAAACGTAGAGTGTGTGTTGTGGTAAGTAGTGGGTTTGTCTTAGATGAAGCTGGGAAATCATTCTAACACCTAACCTCTGCTTTTTGTCCCTTTCCCCACGTAGGACGCAGGCGCAGAGGGTGCGGAAGCCGCGGTGCTGCACGGGGCCCCAGGGGCTGCTCCCCCGCTACTCGGAGAGCCAGGCCGAAGGGCAGGAGCAGCTCTTCAAGCTGACGGACAACATACAGGACGAGTTGTAAGTGGGGAGCCGGCCCTGTTGGTTGCCGAGTTGTCTTTTCTGTCTCGGAGTCTGAGACGTTCCCATCTGACCCGAGTATCATCATGACTCTTAGACCTTGGAACTGGTCAGAGATTCCTGGGCCCAAATGTTTTAGAGGTTCAGATAAGCCGCTTGAAAACAGCCTTTTTCTTAAAGCTGTGCTTCTCAAACTGAGTTTCAGAGTGGGGCCTTCATGTTTTATTTCTAGAAAGTGGCAGTTTCTTTCTAGATCAAAGAGAGATGATAATAAAATACTCTCAATTTTACAGGGTTTTTTCCAAAACCCTGTAAAATTGTCTTAAACTTTAGTGTTCTAGTGTTTGCTGCTGAAAGCTAGTGAAGCAAAGCAGATAAACCAATACTAACTAGTAGCTGAAAATTTGGGGAATGCAATTTTCTTAGGATTTTTTTGTTTCTCTTTGAATGAGGAGCCTTCTATTCCTGGGCTCTTGTAGTATTTTAAACTAGTGAAATTATCCCGTGTTGATAGGATAGAATTCAGTATATCAGTATTTTAGGGTATTCTGTGGGGACTTTTGATATAATAATGCTCACTAGCCTAAGTAAGTGTTAGAGCCACCAGCCCAGAGAAAGCAGTTAGTTATGCCTGATGAGTAGCAAATGCTAGTTTAATTTCTTTTATTTATTTTTTATCCTTACCCAGGGATATGTTTATTGATTTGAGAAAGAGAGAGAGAGAGAGAGAAACATTGGTCAGTTGCCTCATATAGATGCCCCAATGGGGAATCGAACCCACAACCTAGGTATGTGCCCTGACTGGGAATAGAACCACAGTCTTTTCGGTGTACGGATGACACTCCAAACAGCTGAGCCCCCGGCCAGCGCTAGTTTAATTTCTTTCAATGGTTATGTATCACTTTAAGATAAAGCAAACGAGGGAAGTTTCTGAGGGCTCTGGCTGCTTTTGGGTTGGTGGAGAAGTGTCCGAAGTAGAGGGTAACCTTCAGTGTCATTAGTAGAGACAGTGGTGAACTGACTCCATCTCGTATTTCTGTAGCAGCATTTGAATGGGGGCATCAGCAGTCAAATCCAGAATCCATTTGTTGCCAGCTGGATAGGATGGCGCCTCCCTGGATGTGTTTGGTGTTACCCGCACCCTCTGCAGTGTTCCTGGAAGGGCTCTTGATGGAGGTGCATTACATTGTCTCAGTCAGCTCCAGCTGCTGTAACAAAACACCGTAGACAGAGTGGCTTAAACAACAAAATTTATTTTCTTATAGTTTGGGACATTGGGAAGTCCAAGGTCAAGGTGATGCCTGATTTCGTTACTGGTGAAGGCTCTCTTCTTGGCTTGCAGGTGGCCACCTTCTTGCTGTGTCCTCACATGGCACAAGAAAGAGAGTGAGATCTCTGTCTGGTGTCTCTCATAAGAACACTAATCCTGTAGGATCAGGGCCTCACCCTTAGGACTTCATTTGACCTTAATTACTTTCATACTCCAAACAGTCACATTGGGGTGAGGGCTCCAACATCGGAAATGAAGGGGGACTTAATTCAGTCCATGGCAGGCGTCATTTGTACATTCTGTTCTTTTAGTCCAGCCTCAGCCCTGGCCATCACTCCAGTATCCAGAATCCTAATGGGGTCTCACTCCAGGGATGACTGTATATTCCTGCTTCCTTGTGGTGAGGATTTGGTGACGTGACTGCTCTTTATGCCACTTTTTAAAATATATATATATTTTTTTTATTGATTTCAGAGAGGAAGGGAGAGAGAGAAACATCAATCATTGATCCTCCTGCACACTCCACACTGGGGATCAAGCCTGCAACTCAGGCATTGTGCCCTGACCAGGAATCGAACCGTGACTTCCTGGTTCATAGGTCAATGCGCAACCACTGAGCCACGCTGGTCAGGTTATGCCACTTTTCTGGTGGGACTTTTGGCCTTTGGATAGAAGGCCCAGAAGTCATCCTTCAGGTTCAACCTGGCAAGGGCAGAGTCTGCTAGAATGGTGACCCCAGGAGGGCAGGGAGCTGTGTCTGTTCCATTCTCGGAAGAGCCCTCAGCACCTAGAACAGTGCCTGGCACGTCATGGGCACTCAGGAAATGTTTGTGTAGCTGCAGTTTAACATTATATTAATGTTCCTTTTTCCTTCTTTGGAGCGGTATCAAAGGTTGAGATTATAAATTACTGTACATTGTGCATTTAATTCCATCTCTAGTCCTTGCGAAATTCATTTTCGGTAGAATGACATGTGCCAGAAGCTTAGGGAGAAAGTGAGCCGCACCCCCTGAGAACAGCCGTGGCAAACTGAAAACGGGAATCCGAGTGGAGTCGCTAAAATAGATTTCCTGAAACTCTTGAAGTTCATGTGAACTGGGGAAAGAGATTGGCATGAGTGAAGTTTGACTAAAGATGAAAACCACGTGTCTCGACGCACGTGGGGTAAATCTCGCCGGTGAGTGTGGAAGGAGGCAGGTGCCCACGGCCTTCCTCCGTGTGCGAGGAGGAGTCGCCAGGGACTCAGCGGTGTTTCTCTGATGGGTCCTCAGCTGCCAGGCAGGGTCCTCCCGGCGACATGAGCATTAGAATCGTCACTTTGCAAGAAAGGGTTTTCAGGAAAAGCACACGAGTGCCAATTATACCTCTGACTTTTATCCTAGAATTGTAATTAAGAACATGTTTACAGACCTAATTATTTGCATATTTTCCTTCAGAGTTAACCCCTTAAAAGGATCTTTAATACCTTGCTCTACTGTTCTAACTAAATGTTTCCACATTTTTTTCCAGTTAGACTCACTGTTTCACTTCTGGAAAATATTGTGTAATTACTTCCTGATGCAGCGAAAACCCCACAAAGTCCCAGTGCCATGGTTACTTCAACTTTGTGCTCCCAGATCAAGTTTCATCCCATTTTTTTTTTCATTTTATTTAATTAATTAGTATTAAAAAGATAGTTACTGACATGCGACTGAAGGTCTGGCCAGCTGCGGAGGCTTTAGTTTCGAATGAATCGAATATTTCTCTGGTATGTTGCAGAATTACCATTGCTTCCCATTTTTCTCAATTTGGGTTTTGAAATAGGATCCCTCTGGCTTAAGCTGATGTCAAAGTAAAATTTGTCCTATCTGATTAAATTGATTTTTCTTTATGACTGGTGTCTATCTGTAGCCAGGAACCTCATTTTCTTTTTTAAAAAAAATAATAAAAGTGACTATTTTATTTCCAATCCTTCATCGCAGACCAAGTTACGTACAGAAAAAATATAAAAAATAAAACAAATATAGCCTATAGATCCACCAATGAGCCAAGTCCTTTCTCTTTTTGATGAAATAAACTCATGCATGGTTAGCAAGTTCAGAGAGCACAGGAAGAAATAAAACCCAGAGTAAACTTCTCCCCCCTTACCCTCTTTGTAAACGTAATGTTTAGGTATTTGTGTCTCGCCTGTCCTTGAGCTGCTGCAGATAGAGAGAGAGAAAGCAGGAAGATCTGTTTGAGCACAGGTCATATCGTTGTATGTGAAAAACAATAAATAATAAAATACAAAACCTCATAGCCACAAACCCGCACGGGTCCTTGTGGAGGAGAGGACATACGCCAGCGTCTTCCCTTTCTAAACCAGGAAAATAATCTATCATATAGCATTGACACCTAGGGAATTGACATG
>NW_005879272.1:0-7081 GCF_000147115.1 Myotis lucifugus | reverse complement strand
TGGCAGTTCAATGGACAAGTTGCCCATCATGTCCTCTGTACAGTTTCCCTAACCAGCTGTCTGAGCAAGGAAATGAGTGGCCTTTCCGGATGGGCAGAAGGATAAAAGATGGGAGAACTTTGAGTTTTAAGCAGCACATTCTTATCAAGAGGACAAACAAATCAAGAGTCATCCCAAGATGGGAAGTGAGCTGCTAGGAAGGTGGCATGATGCTAGCCTTGAACATCAGGTTCTAGTCACTGGTTCCGATGGAGTCCTGTGTGCCGGCACCGAGGATGCCCTGGTCATGCAAGACAGTTACAGCCTCGAGGCTCTGAGGTTCCAGGAGACTGGGGAAGGTCTACAATTGAGGGTGACTGAGAAGTGGATAGAGACCCCAAATCACAGGTCTTTTAGTTTCTATCTATGTGACCTGGGACATATTACTTCACCCTGTGATTCTCAGGTTCCTCATCTGTATATTGTATATATATAATACACATGTATATATCCTATATAATAAAAGCCTAATATGCTAAGTGCCCGGTCTTCCAGCCGGCCATTCAACCAATCAAAGAGTAATATGCTAATGATATGCTAAGGCTGCTCAACCACTCACTATGACGTGCACTGACCACAGGTGCTCTGAACGCTAGGTTAACTTGCTGCTGGGGTCTGGCTGATCAGGACTGAGCGAGATGGGCTGGACACACCCTGGAGCCCTCCTGCTGTCCCTCCCTGACTGGCCAACCTCCTGTGTCCCTCCCCGGCCCCAATCATGCACTGGTGGGGTCCCTCGGCCTGGCCTGTGCCCTCTCACAATCTGGGACCCCTCAGGGGATGTCGGAGAGCTGGTTTTGGCCCAATCCCGAAGACCAGGCCGAGGGAACCCACTGATGCATGAATTCGTGCACCGGGCCTCTAGTAATGTATAAAAGGTTGGTACCCAGATTTACATATAATATTATAATATATCTTAAAGACGGTAAGGTCCTTATGCACAGGGCTGTGTCTAGTAGACAGGGGATGTAGCATCCTGGTGAAGTGGGTGAGCTTGGTGTCGACCTGGGAGTTTAAACCTTGTCTCTGCTACTTACCAGCTGGTATTCTTGCGCAAAATATGTACCTCTGAGACTCAACATACTCAAATGGAAAATTAGAATAATAATGTCTCCTCACAGCATTTGTGAGAATTCAGTAGAATACAATAGACTTCTGTTTAAGGAGGAGGAAAGGGGAGGAAAGGAGGATGGCTGGGGAGAGACCAACCCTGCCCAACGACAACAATATACAAGTTGGAAAAATGACAAAACAGCTGCTTGGAGGCATCAGGAAACAGCCAAAGCAGCAAGGACTTCTGGTGACAGCCTACTTCTTGATCCAGGTAGCGGTGACTTAGATGTGTTCACCTTGTGCGAATTGATTGAGCTATTTGCTCATGAGCTTTTCTGTATGGAGAGAATTTTACCTGTTTGTTTTTGCTTCTGAACATTGCTTAAACTTGTACCAGCTTACTTAGTGATGCATTTTGAAGATACTTAAAAAAATTTCTTTTAGTATTTTAGTGACTTTTCAATGAAAAGGTGGTTCAGAGTGCCTGGTCTGTCATCCTTCCAGACATGAAAGTCCCATCAATTATTACCCCAAAAAGCAGTTCTCTCCCTGCAAAGAGTTCATGTCTTCAGGTCTAGCTTTTGAGACATTTCCCTCACTCGTTGCCATATACTAGTATATTAGTTATGTAGGCCCAGGCATTTATTTGTTCAGCAAATACCTCCCGAGAGCCTACTGTCTGCCAGACCCTGATTTGGCTGCTGGATGTACAGTGAACAAATTAGACCTATTGTAAAAAAAAACCAAAAAACAACCCACGCTGGCATTATTCTGATTTTGTGTGTAATGTGTCCTGAAAATGTGGAGGAAATCAAATGTAAGAGTCTAAACTTTAGGCTTATTTATATAAGGAAAGGCCTGTTCTCCAGGAGCTAAAAATACTATAAAACTTCTATTTACATCTTGCCTTTTAGTTGTAGTTTTGCCAATACATTTCCAGTTCAGGATGTTTCTCCTCAATTTGTCTTTGCCTTCCCGTAACTGAACACACAACTGATCGCGTTCAGCCCTATGAGTACCTGTTTGAAGCCTAAGATGTGTTACTTGGGATGCATGCATATGGATCTCTTTACCCACGAGTGGGGATCCTGTCTGGTTGTGGCCAGAGCTGCTGTGGCTCATGCAGGACGTGCCACTCCTGAGCCATAGCACTGGACACGCAGGGTGAGATCCTCAGCTCGCTCTCCTTCATCACCTCGTCTTGAGGTGTCAGAGTCACCAGGTGAGAGTCACCTGCAACACTGAGCTACTGCCCTGGGCACAGTGGCCCTGAAGGGTTGCTCAGACCCACAGTGGACTTTGCAAAAGTAAGAAACAAACTATGATAGCACGAAGGCACTGGAACGGAGGGCTGTTGGTTGCTGCCTCTGATCTAGCGGATCTGACCTCTTCAGGGAGGGTTGGAGTGGGGTAGAGTATTCCGTGCCACTCACTAAATATCTTCAGACTGTGCCAGACAAGTGGTCCTGTCTTAGGTTGTGCAGGAGCAAGACTTGAAGTGAGAGGTGAGGAGAAGGCAAGCAACGAATCGAGGTGAACTACAACGGAATTGCCGTAGAAAACAATGTCTGATGACTTTCCCTGGGATTTGAATTAGCCTGTAAACTTTCTGGATTCCAGACTTCTCAAATAAATTTTGCACCAGATCTCAAAAGAACCCCCCCCCCGCCCCCCCCCCCCAAGACCAGTGTTTTCCAGATGCTTTGAAGACGGCTCACAGCAGAAAGCAGCTAATTAGGTGCCTGCCCGTGGCCGAGCTCCTTTGCAAGCCGGGAAGGAAAACCACGAGACTTCAAGCTATGTTCTTCCTTCGCTCCAAGTGAACACATTTGGGTCAACATGTACGGATGGGGGCTTCCCACCTCAAGTCGTGTGCTTGGCTCTGGGATACAAAGATGAATGAGGCATGCGCCCTCCCCTCCAGAGAGAGAAAGATGCAGACATAACTAGCTCCGCAAGTTAGCCCGGGGAAGCCCTTCTATAGCGGCACAAACGAAAAACCAGGCCACGCAGGAGGGAGAGACTCATTCTGATTTGGGGGTTGCTGGGGAGAGTCGACGCTTGAGCTGGTACTTGAAAGACAAGAAAGACCTTGAGGATTTTCTGTGAGATGTGAAAAGCAGCTAGTCTATCTCTAGCCTTTCGGATTTTTATTTCTGTGCTAGCTCAGGAGATGTGTTATTTGAGCATCTTCAAAGCCCATGTAACCAGAGATCTGGGCTAATGGGGAGGTAGTCATAACATTGTCACTGAACGCAAGGACTTGTTGATGTCTTTTGCTAAATTGCTCTTATTAATGATTCATTGAATCTTTTTGCTTCCTGCATTAAAAAATCCTCTCTGCAGAATTTAACCCACACACACATACACACCAGCCTGGCCCTTGGCAGCCGTCCTAAGCGGAGTGTGTTTTGCAGATGTGGTTGATGACATAACAAATTTTGGAATTCAACAACAACGAATGCATCTAACGGGGAAAAAAGCCCCCGAGCAAATCATCTCTGGTACACAAAGACCAGCGTCTCTTGAACGGTGGGCCCCTGAACATTATTTGAAATACAAATAGATGTAATATTTAAAAAAAAGGTTTATGTGCTGTGTTTTCAATCAGCATGCCAGCTATCAATTTATTACCTCTGAGTCCCAAATTTGCCCCTGAGGACAGTACTGGCTCCATCCAGGAGCTGTAAGCTTTAACAGCGAACATATTAAGCTTTGTCAGGAGGGGGCGCTAGAGGGACATTGCAGGAGGTCAGGATGCTGTGTTGGTTCCTTCTTGCTTGGGATGCACCCTTGTCAACACTCAGCCCCAGTTGTAAGTTCAACGCAGGCATTTCCTTAGAGAACTCAAAAGTCCTGGCCCAGACCCCCTCTCACAGTCCCCCCCAATGTGGACAGCGGCACCGGCGCTGTGCGCTGCCTAGACAACCCCACCGCCCTCCCCTCGGTACTTCCTGCTTATCTGGAGACCAAGGACCAGCTTTAGCAACCCTCCGATCTTCTTGGCTGTTTACTAAGTTACAGACACACCTTTTTCTCTGAATCCTGCCTTGGGGAGGGGCCCTTTGATTTGGTCCTTACTTGGGTCCTCCTTCTTGGCCCTGGGGCATTATTTAGAGTTCTCCATGAAGAAGAACGTTGCAATGGTGCTGGGTTTATATCCATGTCCTGAGATTCTTCAGATAGAAAATTATTTAATTTCTATAATGATTTGAATTTTTCACCCAATTATTGGAAACAAAAGAAATTTGGAAATTCATTCTGTTGAAGGGAAAACATCTGACATTACGGTGAATGTTGTCAATGAAGTTAAAAAGTTCAACACTGAAGATAAAATTAGTCTTAACATAATAACACAAATATAATTTTGGGTGCCACACAGTATGAAGGTAAAACAGTCTTTTTACTAAATTATGAAACCCATAGAGTAAAGTTGTACTTGGAATTGGTTGTATTATACCTATACTTTGCAAGTTGTGATACTTTAATTAATATAGAGCGTTCCCTGTCAAATTTTATACAATTTTTATACATATGTAGTTTGAGTAACTAAACTATAAAATTTCTGTGGTTAAGCTAATGTTGGGTTAAAAAAAACCCTCTAGCTCTGGCCAGGTGGCTCAGTTGTTTGGAGTGTCATTCCGTTCACCAAAAGGTTGCAGTTCGATCCCCAGTGGGGGCACATATGGGAGGCAACCGATAGATGTTTCTCTCTCTCTTGTCCTTTCTCTCTCTCTCTCTCTCTAAAAATCAATAAAAACATATCAACAGGTGAGGATTAAAAAACAACAACCAAACAACACAACCCCTCCATCATGGCAGTATATGCCTTTTTGTCTTAGGCTGCCTACTAATAATCAGATATTAAAAATGTTTGAATTTATAAAGAGTCAGTCGAAGTTCTCAACATTTCCAAATTTATTAAACATCAAATGTATTTTGAAAGAACAGTGCAGGCAATTTTAGAAAAACATTAAAAATGATAAAACTGTTAATTCTTTAAAAAATAGTTTTGAAATTGTATTAGAGACAGATAAATTGAAGTATTTGATGTATAAGAATAATTATTCTGTTTGTTATTTTAATGTTCAGGAGGTCAATATAAAGAAATTTTTCTCCCATTTTGTTCTAATGGTCATGATATTTTTTTTAAAGAACTTACTTAAAAACATTTTATTATTTTTAAAATATATTTTTATTGATTTCAGAGAGGAAGGGAGAGGGAGAGAGAAACATCAATGATGAGAATCATTGATTGGCTGCCTCTTACATGCCCCCTACTGGGGACCAAGCCCACAGCCCTGGTATGTGCCCTTGAGCGGAATTGAAACCTTGAGTCTGCAGGCCGATGCTCTATCTACTGAGCCAAACCAGCTAGGGCAAAAAGACTTACTTTTGAAAGCTGTCTCTGAATAGAACTATTTTATAGGTCGACCAATTTAATGAAACCAATTTGTTGGTTAGTAAAGATATATTTCAAAAATTGTACAATTTTAATTTAAAAAGTTTTTTACTCTAAAAGGAGGCCATAGTTTGAAGGGTAAATTATAAGGCCATTCTAGGGTGGGAGGGCTCAGTCCCCTGGGAATCCAACAAGGAGAATGAGCGATGAGGGTCTCCCCACAGGGAAATATGAATGCTATGTAGGCAAAACCAGCGACATGTCCTTAAGTCCTAGGTCAGGACTCCTCTTTCTTTCTTTCTTTCTTTCTTTCTTTCTTTCTTTCTTTCTTTCTTTCTTTCTTTCTTTCTTTTTTTCTTCCTTCCTTTTTAAAATTTCTGTTGATTTCAGAGAGGAAGGGGGAGGGAGAGAGAGATAGAAACATCAATGATGAGAGAGAATCATTGATTGGCTGCCTCCTGCACACGCCCTTTCTCCCCCCTCCCCCCACTGGGGATTGAGCCCACAACCCAGGAATGTACCCTCACTGACCGGGAATCGAACTGTGACCTCCTGGTTCACAGGTCGACGCCCAACCACTGAGCCACGGTGGCCGGTCTAAACTCCTGTTTTCTGATCGTGATGCTCCGGGACCGAATTCCACTTTCCTTCCTCCCCCACTCTTTTAGGGTAGAAGTCCCCACGGCCCTCTTTGCCAGGCCCTCAGGGCAGCTCCAAAGAGCACGGCTCCCTTTTGTGCCTGTCCAGAAGCCGAGAGGCGCGTTTCTTCTTTAAACATTTCTAAAAGCTACAATAAGCACACGTCTCAAATCACTGCAAAGCAGATTCCTATGCTTAAATCATGGTTCTCAGCAAGGAGAGTAAAAACAGAGGCCAAACAAAGCCTCCAGAAAAACCAGAAGAGACTCCAAAATACTTCATATATAACTGGTATACTTCACTCCCACCTGGGGGTTCCCGCCACCCCCGGTAGTAAGCTGTGGTTGCCAAAGCAAAGTAGTCACTCCATTAATTATAAAGTAAGGGGGGGAAAAGGGTATCGATCTTCAGCAGTTCCATTCTACTTGTTCAGTATTAATTGAAAGTTATTCCTCTGATACCACTTCAAAGAGATCCCCTGAGGCCCTAGAGAAAAGAATGGTTAAAATATCCATTCGAGGGTAAGTGAGCTCGGAGTTGAGCTTCTATGAACAAGAAGTGCCCGCAAGTCTTTGGAGCTCTCTCTCCCTCTCTTTCTCCTCTCTCTGTATCTGTCTCTACTCTCTCTGTCTGTGTCTGCATCTCTGTGTGTGTCTGTGTCTGTGTGTGTCTGTGTGTGCCTGTGTCTGTGTGTGTCTGTGTCTGTGTGTGTCTGTGTCTGTGTCTGTGTCTGTCTGTCTGTCTATACCTGTTTCTGTGCCTGTGTGTGTCTGTGTCTGTGTCTGTGTCTGTGCCTGTGCCTGTGTCTTTGTCTGTGTCTGTGTCTGTGTCTGTGTCTGTGTCTGTGTCTGTGCCTGTGTCTGTGTCTGTGCCTGTGCCTGTGCCTGTGTCTGTGTCTGTGTCTGTGTCTGTGTCTAAATCTGTGTCTGTGCCTGTGTCTTTGTCTGT
>NW_005879271.1:0-7081 GCF_000147115.1 Myotis lucifugus | reverse complement strand
GTCCCCGAGCTGGGTACTGCTCACAACTGTAAGGTGTGCGTGATGGTAAACTTGGCCCAACTTTCCTAACCCAGAGACTGGTGACTGTGACCTACAATACTTTTAGGAGGAAAGCAAATGAAATCCAGATGCAGGCTAATATGAAATGAAGCAGATTAGATTAAAACACATGTAAATGGAGTCTGACAACTTTAATTGTATACGCTTGTTTTTGCCCTTGACTACGAAAGAACTTGGTAACGCAGACTCAGCATCGTTATGAAATCTCTTCAGATGTCTTGCTTAAGTAGGAAGAAGATTATGTGAAATATGTGTTTCCGATAAGATTAAAACTTAAAGGAGTTTGAGTATGTATTGACTAAAATAGATTACTCCAATGTGTCTATTGTGTAAATTCCTGGATATACTGAACATAGCCAAATGGCATTTTTGATATGTTGGTCTACCCTGTTTTATTAAAAATAGCTCCTTTTCACCATTAAAAAAAAAATTGCCTGCTAAATTTGGTCAAACATTTATTAACTGGCAGAGCCAGAGCAAATGATTCCAGAACCACTTCAAAGAGGGCCCAATACCATACTCTGCCTGCCAGTTGCCTAGAAATGCATGAAAACTCCCACTCTGGTACATAGAAGTGAGGCGCAACAGGCTCAGCAATGCCACATGGGGCAGCACAGCTCCCAGCACCATCCGCCCGGCACCCAGCAGCCACAGGTCAGCAAGTCTGAGAAACAGAAGACAGACGCACAAAGGTGGTATGTTGGGATGTGCTGTTCCTGGCAGCAAGTTCAAAGGGTCACCTGCACAGGTGTGGATGAGAGTGATGCTGGTGTGTCACGCCCCTCACACCCACACCAGGAGAGCAGGACAAGCCTTAGGACTCACATAGAGGTCTCAGGAGGGCTGGGCTGGCCTCTCAAGCAGCTGAGACCTGGCTTCAGAGCCAGAAATGGAGCCTGGTGTGGTCATGTGGGGCTTCAAAGATGGGTCCTGGGCAAGAGTTCTGCACAGGCAGGGACTCTGTGGTTTGAATCACCTGCCTGCTCTATAGGAGACACCACCCAGGCTTTCTTATCAGCTTGTTCAAGTGGGAGGCAATAGGGACAAGAGCGGCTGAGGCTCAAGCTGTCAGCAGGCAACCACCAAAAAATGAAGTTTGGTGTGGAAACCACATGGCTCAGTGGTTGACCATCCACCTATGAACCAGGTCACAGCCCTGTTCAGGGCACATGCCCAGGTTGCAGGCTTAATCCCTACGGAGGGGGTGTGCAGGAGACGCCGATGGATTATTCTTCTCATCATTCATGTTTCTATCTCTCCCTCTCCCTTCCTCTCTGAAATAAAGATATGTATATATATATTTAAAAATGAATAGTTCAAGTGCTAATTACAACATAAGAAAACCCCTGTGGAGCTTGCGCACTGCTGGGGAGTCAGCTGCCTGGGCCTGAGTGTGGGCGAACCTATGACACGCGTGTCAGAGGTGACACGCAAACTCATTTTTTTGGTTGATTTTTCTTTGTTAAATGGCATTTAAATATATAAAATAAATATCAAAAATATAAGTCTTTGTTTTACTATGGTTGCAAATATCAAAAAATTTCTATATGTGACACGGCACCAGAGTTGTTAGGGTTTTTCAAAATGCTGACACGCCTAGCTCAAAAGGTTCACCGTCACTGCTCTAAGGTGTCAGTGACTGACTTGTGTGCCTCCAGGGAAGGGGTCATTCCCCCAATGTTTCCTGTGAACGTGACTGGTGCCTCCCCCTCAAGAGAGATGCCCTAGTCCAGCCGTGGGCAAACTACGGCCCGCGGGCCGGATCCGGCCCGTTTGAAATGAATAAAACTAAAAAAAAAAAAAAAAGACCGTACCCTTTTATGTAATGATGTTTACTTTGAATTTATATTAGTTCTCACAAACACTCCATCCATGCTTTTGTTCCGGCCCTCTGGTCCAGTTTAAGAACCCATTGTGGCCCTCGAGTCAAAAAGTTTGCCCACCCCTGCTCTAGTCCCACCTCTGGACTCCCAGCAGCACGCTCCTCCTGCGGGCTCCACCATACTGAGGGGTGGGCAGAATCCAGGACAGCCTGAGTTGGGTGCTGAAGGCTGAGTGCCCATCCATCCACCTTCCCCCAAGCCTGATGGGCACCTCCCCCTCCAGGGAGACCCCAATCCCCGCCTGCCTCATACTTGGTGAGGCAGAGATCAGGTTCCTGGAGAATCTGGCACAGACTGAGTTGTGTGGCTCTAGGTCTGGGGCCATTTTTCCTTCCTAGGCACAACCTGTACTATGTACTGTGTACTCCCTTTACATGGTCAAATTTTGGTCTGTCTGCGCCTGATAAACTCTGCTGGTCTCATCCTGAGGACTTCCTGAGGCCCTGCCCCACCACAAAGGTGTGGAGCATCCAGCGGTAGTGGCTAGACTTGGTATGTGTTGGGACATTTGCTAAGAAATGATCAAAACTGTATTTGAGGGGGGACTGGAGTAACAAGTACTGGAGGGATCAGCATATGTGGGGAGTGAGCTTTAAGTTGGACTTTTCTATTTTACAGATTTATTTAAAATAAATGCAGACATTGACTCTTTAAATGTTGTACTTAAGAAGCCATTCTAGAATTTAATTCCTTTAATAACAGTTTAGCTCCTAAAATGTTTTGAGGTTTTAGAAATTTACATGTTTTTTAAAAAGTATATTTGTATTGATTTTAGAGCGGAATGGAGAGTGAGATATAGAAATATATATATGCCTAATATGCAAATTGTCCCCTTGGGAGTTCAACAGGGAGTTCAATTGCTCGCTATGACTTGCACTGACCACCAGGAGACGGCACGGAATGAAGGAAGGTCCTGGCTGGCAGCCAGAAGGGCCCAATTGGCCCTAGGGATCCTTCCCATGCATGAATTTCATGCACTGGGACTCTAGTCAATGATAAAAGAGAATGGGATACGGCTACATAATGTTTTAATAGTTTTCACATCAATTACAATAAAAATTCAATGATGTGCCCTAACCAGTTTGGTTCAGTGGGTAGAGTGTAGGCCTGCAGACTGAAGGGTTCCAGGTTCGGTTCTGGTCAAGGGCATGTACCTTGGTTGCGGGCACATCCCCAGTAGGGGAGTGTGCAGGAGGCAGCTGATTGATGTTTCTCTCTCATCGATGTTTCTAACTCTCTATCCCTCTCCCTTCCTCTCTGTAAAAAAAAATCAATAAAATATATTTTAAAAAAATAATAAAAAAATAAAATTCAATGATGTTACCATTTTTAATGTCAATGTTCTCTACAGACATGCCACACTAACAATAATCTAAAAATAAAAAATGTGTCCAGCAGGTGTGGCTCAGTGGTTGACTGTTGACCCATGAACCAGGAGATTATGGTTAGATTCCCAGTCAGGGCACAAGCCTGAGTTTTGGGTTTGATTCCCAGTAGGGGGTATGCAGGAGGAAGCTAATCAATGATTCTCTCATCATTCATGTTTCTGTCTCTCCCTCCTTCTCCCTTCCTCTCTGAAGTCAATAAAAATATATGTTTTAAGTTGCAATGATTGAATATATTTTTATTCATTGAAAACCTGAGACTAAAATATATTTAGTCTGCCTGGGATCCAAAAGGTCCCGGGTTGGATTCCGGTCAAGGGCACGTACCTTGGTTGCAGGATCCTCCCTGGCCCGGGCCCTGGTCCAGCTCCTGCAGGAGGCAACCAATCAAGATGTTTCTCTCTGTCATTCCCTCTCTCTGTAAAAATCAATGGAAAATATCCTCAGGTGAGGATTAAAAAAAAAATAATGCCTGAAATCCTAAATACATTCACTTTACATCTGAAGTTTGTCTTGCCTAAAAGGGGGGAAAAACAAACTATTTGCTTTCACAAATTTCCTTGATTTTTTTTTTTTCATCTTGTATTTCTCTTTCTCTCTTTTTTTTTTCCTACCTTGTATTTTCAATCAACTGACATTTTCATTCTCAGGGAAACAAGAGTGAAAGGGCTTCCCTAGTCAGTGGATAAAGGATCTGAAGGAAAGAAACACATTCATTGGATTCAGCTCAGATGAGCAGCCTGCTTCCCACAGGACAGAGGAAAGCCACTTTTAGAAGGTTCCACAGTCTCCAGTCTCCCGGCTGAGACAGAACCCTGGAGTGTTACAGTACCTAAGGGAGCAGAGGAGGGACACGTGAGCAGCCACACCCAGGAATGAAGTCTGGGAGCTCCAATACCTCCTCTCCTTGGGGAATAATGGAAATGTAGTGGGCAGTTAGACAGACATGAGCAGAGCAAGGAGAATGGGCCAGGGGCAGAAGGTCATGCCCAGCAACAGACAACTGAAGGCTGGGACCTCATCCCCAGGGTGACCTTTCATCCCGTAGCATATTGCTGGCCATGCAGTTTAGACCCTGGACCTTTTCCCCCTAGAAATAACCCCTAGGCCACACTTCTATTTTAGCTGCAGGCCCAGAAAAGCAGCAAAACCAGAAAAGTGATGCCAGGGCTGACCTCAGGACCAGCTGCATTGAATGATGACCTGTGCTCTGGCCACAACCAATCGATCAGTGGAGACCTAGACCGTGAAGGGAAACACCTGGAAAGCTGCTGAATATTCTACTGAGATTTTCCCTGGGACCTCCCGTAAAATCTCCACCCTTAAAACCTTAGGACAGAGAACCCAGCTCGCTCTCCTTCCTGGGAGCATGTCCCAACCTCTCCTCACCCACCCATCCCCGCAGGCATGTAACAGCTACCTTTCTCACTTCTAAGAGCCAAGGGCCCGTCCATTACCTCTATAACTTGTTTCCTAAGCCCATGCCTTCTAAGAATTTCTTCTTCTACTTCTGTGATTTCCCAAATAAATGTTCTCTTATAGTCTGAGTCTTGGCTCCGAATTCATTCCCAGCCAGAATTCAAGCACCTATGTTGCTGAACCCAGATCCAGTCCAACCCCACGGGTCTAACATGAGGTGCTGCTCCCACCATGCCTCCGCCAACAGACGTGCTCCCTCTCAGGCTTCAGCTCACAGTGAGGGGGTGCTCAGCTGGATTCAGTGTAAGGTTCTGACCCAAACGAACTCCCAATGTCACAGTCCCTAACCCAGGACACACACTCCTGACTTTCCCAGATTGTCTCAATCTGCACCCACACCCTGGATGCAAAACTTCAACCGATGCCTAGAAACAGGCCCAGGGGAACCACAACTAAAACCTCAGAAGGGGCATCACCCCCTCCCTCAGGTGCACTACTTCCCCAGCTCTCCAGGGCGGTAGCTTCTCTCGCTGTAAAGGTTCACTCAATGGAGGGTGTGAGCAGGTAGGACACCTGCAGGGGGAGGCTCCCCAGGAAGATCAGTGGGCCTTCAAGTACTTCCCTTGGCAGGCTCAAGGGCGTGGGCGGCTTCCTTAGCTTAAAGCGCCTGGCCTCAGACCTTTGCTCCCCCCTGAGGTTGCTCTGGGCCACCACTGATGTTTCAAGCGACAGAAAGCCTGTGTTGGAACAATCAGCAAACAGGCTTAAAGCCAGTGTTCATGTGTAAAGAAGGGATTAAAATGGTAAGGCACTTTGCTAGCTCAACAAGAAAATCCACAAGTATCTACTATTGCATTTCAAAAAAAGGATGCTAATTAATTATTATTCATATGGCAAGAATTTGTTTTATAAACTACTAATCACACTTCAACACTTCCAGTCTAAGCTCTAAAAATCCATTTGACTCACTCAAAATAACAGACCTTTTAATATTCCTACCCACACTGGGAAGAAGCAAGCCAAACAATAGTTTAATACATGCAATGTAACAATAAAATGTGTTATTTCTCTGATAGGCACTTGTGTCCAGAATACTTGAAAATATTTTACACTTTGTTTTAAGTTGCAATGATTTTTTTTAAACTATTTTTTTTTATTTATCTCAGAGAGGAAGGGAGAGGGAGAGAGAGATAGAAACATCAATGATGAGAGAGAATCATTGATCGGCGGCCTCCTGCATGCCCCACACTGGAGATGGAGCCCGCAACCCAGGTATGTGCCCTTGACCGGAATCGAACCTGGGACTCTTCAGTCTGCAGGCTGATGCTCTATCCACCGAGCCAAACCGGCTAGGGCAATTGCATACATTTTTATTCATTGAAAACCTGAGACTAAAATAAAGTGAAAAAATGTTTCAAGGTGACAAACTTGGGGAGAGGCAGGGCTGATGTACAACATCCAGAAAGTTACCCAAGAGCAACCACCCAAAGGACTTCTCATAGGATTTCTGTTTCCCAGAGTAGATCCTGGAAAGAGAGGCACAAAGATTTTATGCAAATTATTTCCAGGTGGTTATAGCTACCTGTAAATACACAAACAAAATACACTTTTTTAAAAAACAGGCATTCATTGACTCTGGGAAAATAATAAACAATTAAAATTTTGCATCTATTCTATTAAAAAAGGGGACAACAGGTGCACAATGAATCACTTGTGTAAAGTCACATCACCAAAACCAAAACTTAATACAGTCATAAGTCACATAACAATCTGTGGTCAACAACAGACCCCATATAGGATGGCAGACCCATAAGATTAGAATGGATTTGGAATAAAAAATAAAATACCTAGGAATAAATTTAACCAAGAAGGTAAAAGACCTGTACTCAGAAAATTATAATACACTGAAGAAAGAAACTGAAGAAGATACAAACAAATGTAAGTAAATACTATACTCATGGATAAGAAGAATTAACATCATTAAAATGTCCATACTACCCAAGGTGATCTATAGATTCAGTGCAATTCCTATCAAAATACCAATGACGTTTTTCACAGGACTAGAACAAATAATTCAAAATGTGTCCCTAGCTGGTTTGGCTCAGTGGAAAGTGTCAGCCTGCGGACTGAAGGGTCCTGGGGCACATGCCTGGGTTTCAGGCTCAATCCTCAGTGGGGGGGTGGGGGGGATTAAGGAGGCAGCCGATCGATTCTCTCTCATCGATGTTTCTGTCTCTCCCTCTCCTTTCCTCTCTGAGATCAATAAAAATATAGTTAAAAATAATTCAAAATGTCATATGAAACCACAAAAGACCCCAAATAGCCATAGCTATC
>NW_005879270.1:0-7082 GCF_000147115.1 Myotis lucifugus | reverse complement strand
TTTCCTCCCATACGTGGGTCCCCAGAACGCTTTCCTTGCTACTTCCTGCAAGGACCCCATTTCCACCATCAGCAGCAGAACCTTATCAGACTAGAGGAAAGTAAAATTAACTTAAACAAACTGTTTATAGAGTGTCTAGGGATTAAACTGTGATTGATACAGGAGATAACACAAATACCCAGCAATAAATTGTAAGATTCACTGTCTTTGTTTCCTTAAGTTTCTATTAAGATTCACTGTCTTTGTTTCCTTACAGTGATTTGGGCTTGGTTTTTCTTAACCTAAATATGAATAACCTTGCAGCATCTGAAAAATATTAGTCTGTTTCTTAACCCCCTAATTTCTTTCCCTGCTAAGGCCTGATTTGGCATAACTTGTATACAATTGCACAGTACTTTTCACTGATTTCATCGGTAATTTGAGGAAATACTGTATGAGGATCACTGGGGAAAACTCAAAACAAAACATCTGAACTGTAAATATGTAGTGAGGAATTTTAGACTTTTACAAATGCATTTGTTTCTGAATTAAAATGAGTCCTATAGATTCATGCTTAGTCCAAAATTATTTTAAATATTAGTAGTTCATGGTGCAACTCTGAACTATAATATGGATTTAATGACATTCTTTGGCAGAGTAGAAGCATTTGGGAAACACAAACCTACGTGTTGTTATTCTCACTTGATCTAATTATATACTGTTCTTTTAAATACAGAAATGTTTTGCATTTTAAAAGAAGTTCAAAGTAATCTTTTGGCCAGAAAGGGTTTCCACTTAAAACATATGGAGACTTTCTTTTATTTATTTTTTAAAATATGTTTTTATTGATTTTAGAGAGAGAGGAAGGGAGAGAGAGGAAGATATAGAAACACCGATGAGAGAGAAGCATCAACATCGATCGGATGCCTCCTGCATGCCCCCTGATGGGGATCTAGCCCACAACCCGGGCATATGCCCTGATGGAGAATCAAACCTGTGACCTCTTGGTACTTGGATCGATGCTCAAGCACGGAGCCATACCAGCCAGGCGATTCCCCCTTCTTTTACACACTAATCCAGTAACGGATTCTGTTGGAAGTTCTATTTTCAAAATAAATCCTAAACCTGATCACTCCCACTACTTCTACTTCTGCCATTTCTGCTTCTGTCACCTTGGTCCAAGCCACTGCTATTTTTCTCCGGGACCATCACAGTAGTTTCTCAACTGGTCTCCCTGCTTCTACTCTTGCTACTTCTTTCTCCCCCAAGTCTATTCTCCACCTAGGAACCCTAGTGTTTCTTCAAAATTCTAAATCTGATCATGGTGAACCCTCCAATTCTTCTAATACCACTTAGGGAAAACTTAAGGAATAAACATTTTGATTCTCTTAGCAAAATATTCTTTTGTCACACAGAGTTTGGTTAAGTTCATTGTGTGACTCTTTTAGCCCATGCATTCTCTGTGTTGGAATATGATGCAGAATTTATAGAGAATGGATATTTTGCTGAAAAACAGTTTCTCACTCTCTTTTCTTTGGGTCACTGATTTCTCCTAACTGGTATAGTCATGTGATGATGATGATAAAACTGGTAAAAAAAATCATGCCCCCTTTTCTTATCTTTCATTATTTTCAACATAGTGCCAAGATTAGAATGGGAACAAGAAGTCATTTATATCAACTTTTGGCTTGGTGCTGTCAAGTTAAGAGTAGATCAATGCACTTGTCTTACTTTATTTGCCAAGGTATTTTTTTATTTTATTTTTGTTCTCTTAATAGGTCCTTTTGAGTCCTCAGTATTTTTTGGTTAAGACAAATTTGTATCACGTCCCATCATTTACTTGCCTCTTCTTTTCTTTTTTGTAAAAATATGTTTTTATTGATTTTTAAAAAGAGAGGAAGGGAAAGGGAGAGAGAGACAGAGGGAGTGTGAGGGAAGGAGAGAGAGAGAGAGAGAGAGAGAGAGAGAGAGAGAGAGAGATCATCCATGGGTTGGTTCTGCACGCACTCTGACTGGAAATCTAACCCGAAACCTGGGGATGTGCCCTGACCGGGAACGGAACCAGCAAGCAGGGTCGAGGCTTTCGGAGCAGGGGACGATGCTCAGTCAATGGAGCCATACTGGCCCGGCTACTTGTTTTTTCCATCTAGGTTACTAAGAGTGAGTCTACCTTCTCAGGGCCTTGCACATACAAGAGACAGGGTAACAACATCTGAACAAGGGCCATTGAAAATTAAAACTGATCAGGTTATTTCCTGGGTGGTAATTTAAGGCTGCTCTCTGTATTTGAATCCATTTTGTTTAAAGGGTCCCATATAATTGGACATCCGTCCTACCGATAAAGAAAACAGTTCTTTCAGGGCATGCAGGGCGAAGCCAGTTAGCCACCCCCCGCCATGCATGGTGCCTTACTGATATGGGCAGGGATTAAAACTCCTATGGAAGGCAGAGACTATCATTTTTCCTGAAATTCAGCATGGTGGCTTCAGAGCAAATCCAGTGGCATTTTTCGGAATTCGTGCTTCTATTTCAGCTATCTGAGAGGAGGGGAATGTCTCCTGGTTTGCCCAGGTCGTGTTCCAGAGAGAAGCTCTTTTTCTTTACAGGCTATAAACTGGATTTCCTAAAGCACAAAAAAGCAGTGACCTAGTAATTCTTTGAGCTCCTGTGACCTTGGGGATGAATTTTAGTGATGTGGGAGCAAAGTGTGACAGCATCTGTAGAGGGAAAGGCATAGCTGGCGGGTTTCGAATTGGCTTCTAAGAGCACCCCGGCGTCTTGGTCTGACTCATGGGCTGCCTGCTGCAGTTCTGAAGCTCCTAGCATCTTTAAGTGGTGGTATGGTGGTAATTATTTGGCTATTGCTTAACTCTTTCCAACCTATTTAGGTTTTGGAAAAAAGGGTACAATTTTATTGGTATTGAGGACAGCTAAATACACACACCTGGAAAGTGACATTTTTTATTTTCTTAACCTAGGCAAACCATTAATGAATAAGCTTTCTGGAATATAGTACTCTTCCCCGAATTTGACCTGGTGGGATCATGTATAGACTCAATGAAATCATTTGATACTCTGAGAAAAGGGAAAAAAATATTCCTACAAGGAATCTAAATATAGTACATGGTTGTTTAGGCTACCCTTAGGTGTGTACTAATTGTAACGCTAAACTTAGACATATCCTGGAACAATATGGCACTTTTGTTAGTGATTTTGTGCATTGTTTTCACCTCTTCTGCCCTTGTTGCAAATACATGCTAGACTAAATCTAGTATTCTGTGCTTCCGTATTTTATCTGTGTCAACTGACTCATAGTTTTATTTTGAATATTATGAGGAATTCCCCTTGTTTGAAATGGCATGACTAAATTATTGGACTGACATAGGATGACTCTGTTATTGTTATAAAAGTGGTGAGCACTGATCTGTAAGCTCAGACAAAGACATTAGAATAGGCTGTTTTCCCTTTGGTTGAGAAATGGTTGTAAATTGAACTTGAAAGGAGAGGCGTACTTTCCTTTTGTGGCCTGTAGGAATGCATAGGCTGCTGGGCTCTCCACTGATAATGCTATCCCAAAGCGCAAGTTCATTTCCTATGCTACTCAATTGACAATTCAATCCAAATAACTAGAATCAAAACTGTTTTGAAAGAAAGTACTACTAAGAGATGATTGAGTAAACTCCTTTAGCTCTGAGAGCCTTTCATAACTCAAAAAACAGAGTTAAAAAAATATCTGAATTCAACCTTTGAACTCTACTTTCAAAATTAGGATAATGTCAAGAGGTCTGGTGTTGATGATAAGGAAGAGGCTTAACTTCTCAGCAACAGAGTACAGGCTTTCCATTACTTTTCCAGAAAGTTTTATCTACAAAACTTTCCCCTTTAAAATATTTCTCTATATCTTTTTGACCAATAGGAAATCTAGTTTTAATGTTGTTTCCTTTCATTCATTCACAAATTTTATTGAGCAACCTCTATGTACCAACCACTGGGCTAAGTACTGGTTTTACAACTGCGAATTACCTCTGCACTCATGGAGCTTACAATCTAGTGGAAAGATATACAATAAACAAATAAAAATTGATTTTCATTTCATTCTAAGTAGTCCTTTTTCCCATGTTGGTTTGGACTTTATATTTTTCTCTATATATTTTTCCTTTACTTAATAGGACACAAATTTTCATTTGGATTATAAGAAGAAATCCTGTTCTAATTAGTAGGGTTTATACATCCACATTTGGCTTTTGTTAAAATTCAACTAGAGACTAACTAGTTGTCAATGTATGTCAGTGTACAGCTGTAATTTGGTATGTCCTGGACTCAAATATCTGGCCTGATACTGGCTTTTGTGAAACCCATTTCAGAATATTATTGCTTTTCTGACTAAAGTCAGTTCTTAATTATTTATAATCATAGATGTATAGAAGTGAGTTTTCAAAACTATTGCATTTTGAAATAAGTGTTTGTGCTTATATGGTTGCATCTAATATTATTCTCTTTAAGTCATTCTAAAGGGGTTTGCCTCAAGAGACTCTGAAAAATTCTCTTTTTCAGATTTTCACAGTGCTTGCTTCTTTCTAACATTTTGAAGAAATGGCTCTGTGCTGTCCCAGACCTTTGAAGCAAGGATAATTTTTCTGTTTTAAAGTTTCCATTAAGGGCTATAGAATACAAATAGTCTCTAAAACACACAGTAGGTATAACATATAGGTTAAAAAATAAGATTTGCCTTGGACCCTGTCTCTATATGGGGTGAGTTGGCTTCTTAAAAAGTTGCTGAAGGTCCAGCCGCTGTGACTCAGTGGTTGGACATGGACCTATGAACCAGGAGGTCACGGTTCAATTCCTGGTCAGGGCACATGTCTGGGTTTGCGGGCTCCATCCCCAGTAGGGGGCATGCAGGAGGCAGCAGATCAATGATTCTCTGTCATCATTGATGTTTCTATTTCCCTCTCCCTCTCCCTTCCTCTCTGAAGTCAATAATAATAAAAAATAAAGTTGCTGAAGACCATCTAGCATGGTAGAACTTAAAAAATGTAAGTCAGAACCATACCAAAAAGTAAATATTGTGCATGTATACATGTGTGTAAGGGTTGAATTTACTTATAGAATTTAATCAGTACACTAAAAGTGGCTTTGTTTCTCAGGAATAGTCATATTAACCAAACTCTTGACAGTTGTAATATAATATTTTATTAATCTGCAGTAAGACATATAAGGGAAGAACTTATAAGAAATATAAGTTCTGTTCTGGCCAGCAAGGGCAAGTACCTGCAGGTTCAATCCCTGGCCCCAGTTAGGGAGAGTGTGGGAGGCAATCAATCGATACTTCTCTTTCCTTCTCTCTCCCCCTCCCTTACACTCTCTCTAAAAATCAATGGAAAAGATATCCTCAGGTGAGGATTAAGGGGAAAAAAAGAAGAAAAAACTAAATACAAGTTCTCCCTGTAGAACTACCTCAAAGGTTTAGAGTCAGAAGGTGACCTGATGAGTTTGGAATCAGGATAAGGGGAGTTAATTATAATGATATCCTCTATGTTTAAGGCATCATGGTGTCAGCCTATGAGGGCCTGATGAAACTGTGACCATGAGAAGGAAATGATCCTCCCAGGACTGGTCAAGTCCTGAATGAGGGCATCCTTTCCCTTGGACAAATTCTTTAAGAATGTTATACCATTGATTAGCCTAAAGTCAGGTTCTAATTCTTCTTTTTCTGGGCCAGGACATGTTTTCTCTCAATAATATGCATGAAGTATATCTGTTTCATATGAAGTAATTTTTAGTTAATGCTCAAGAATCTTAATTATCTTACCTATAGCCTACAATAAAACAAATTTTTACACTATGCTTTGCAAAAAATATAAAATGACATATATTATTTTATTTGATCCAAGATGCTAAATTTAAAAATTACACACACACACAAGCACACACACACAAACACACACACACACGCACACACATATACAGATTTCTTGTTGATTGAGATAAATGCTTTTAAACTTCCTTGGCTTGGGGTGTTTTGCAGTCTGTCTTTGACAAGGTTAGCTGAAACATCCCAGGAACTACTTGTTGTTGAGGGCACTACCAAGTAACTGTACACGGGGTTAATGTTCAAATAAGACTTGATGTATAAGTCGTTAACATACTGCAGTGTGAGAAAGGCTCCAGCACAGCCATGACATCATTTAATGACCTCCACTGATTATTTCACCTCGTAAAATGGCAAGATAATTCACAAGTAATTAATGAACAGATGTTTCCTAATTAGATAATAATAAAAATGACCATTTATATTTTAGAAGTTGATGGTAAGGTTTAAGATTATAAAAAATGTATTAAATTACAATTGTGATCACAATTCCACCTGCACAGATTCTTTTCACATTAGAAATGTTACTGGTGTCCTCCTTGTAGCGTGTTGTACTCATGCCCCAGCTATACAGACATTATTTGCTACTGAATTGCAATAAGCTCTAGTAGTATAGTGCCTTAAAATTAAAAACTCCTTTATCTACAGTTATTTTAATTAATAGAAAAAGTAATGCAGAGCTTAGCTCAGTGATGGCGAACCTTTTGAGCTCAGCGTGTCAGCATTTTGAAAAACCCTAACTTAACTCTGGTGCCGTGTCACATATAGAAATTTTTTGATATTTGCAACCATAGTAAAACAAAGACTTATATTTTTGATATTTATTTTATATATTTCAATGCCATTTAACAAAGAAAAATCAACCAAAAAAAAATGAGCTCGCTTGTCACCTCTGACACACGTGTCATAGGTTCGCCATCACTGGCTTAGCTCAAAGCTTATATACATCTGAGATGGTCAATGAAAACTTGTCAATAGATTAGAATTCATCTGTTCAGTACCAAATGGGCCAAGTAGTTTGAAGTATAATTGTTCCATGGTATCTTTGAGGGATTGGTTCCAGGACCCCTAGAGGATACCAAAATCCACAGATACTCAAGTCCCTTATATAAAACTAGAGGCCCGGTGCATGAAATTCGTGCACGGGGGGTGGGGGTGGGGGAGGAGGTGTCCCTCAGCCCAGCCTGCACCCTCTCCAATCTGGGACCTCGGGGGATGTCCGACTGCCGAC
>NW_005879269.1:0-7083 GCF_000147115.1 Myotis lucifugus | reverse complement strand
TGCCGTTCACAGTCCTTACCACGTGAGTGACCGTGTGCCCGGCGCGGTGCCTCGTGTCCCCGTGACTGCGTTTACGACCAGCAATTTGTGCTCCCTACTCCCTCCGCTCAAGGCACCGGTAGAGGAGCCTGCGGTACCAGACTGTTAACAGTTCATTGATTAAACCTACAATCGACGTTCAAGTGTTTGGGGGAGTCTAGGATTGTGAAATTCATGGCTGGCTATTTTTAGCCGTGGAGTGAGTCAGTGAGTGATTAGAGGGAAGTTGATGGTTTAAAGGTTAATTAATCATTACCCCGAAAACAAATAGCTGTGAATAGTTGTGTCCATACACAGAAGCTCTTCCCACATGAGGAGATTTCATCGTCATCTTTTCAACAAACGGTGCCGGGAAAACGGGGTGCCCACCTGCAAAAGGACGAGGGGGGCCCTCGTCGGTTTGGCTCAGGGGAGAGGGCGTCGGCCTGCGGAGTGAAGGGTCCCCCCGTTCGATTCAGGTCCAGGGCACGTACCTCGGTTGCAGGCTCAATTCCAGGCCACGGTCTGGGCAAGTGCGGGAGGCAACAACCAGTGTGTCTCTCTCACATCGATGTTTCGCTCTCTGTCTCTCCTATTCCCTTCCACTCTTTCTAAAAATCAATTTAGCCCTGACTGGTTTGGCTCAGTGGATAAAGCGTCGGCCTGCAGACTCAAGGGTCCCAGGTTCGATTCCGGTCAAGGGCATGTACCTTGGTTGCAGGCACATCCCCAGTGGGGGGTGTGCAGGAGGCAGCTGATCGATGTTTCTCTCTCATCGATGTTTCTAACTCTCTATCCCTCTCCCTTCCTCCCTGTAAAAAATCAATAAAATATATTTTTAAAAAGATCAATTTAAAAATATCCTCGGGTGAGGATTAACTAATTCACCAACTAAGCAGTGTTTTCAAGTCCACTTTTAAAAAAACTCATATTTTTATGATTTCAGAGAGGAAGGGAGAGGGAGAGAGAGACAGAAACATCAATGATGAGAGAGGATCATTGATCAGCTGCCTCCTGCACGTCCCCACTGGGGATCGAGCCCACAACTGGGCATGCACCCTGACTGGGAATTGAACCAACCCTGTCTCTGAGCCACACCAGCTGGGCTGATCATATTATTTTTAATCCTCACCTGAGGATATGCTTTTATTGATTTTAGGAAGAGAGAGAGAGACATCGATGTGAGAGAGAAACATTGAGCAGCCTCCTGTACGTGCCCCCACAGGGGTTCAAACCCAAGACCCGACTGGGAATCGAACCCGTGACCTTTCAGTGTACCGGCTGATGCTCCAACCAACTCAGTCACATCGGCCAGGGCTAAGATGGCACATTTCATGCTGTGTGTATTTGATCATAATTTTTTAAAAAATATATTTTATTGACTTTTTACAGAGAGGAATGGAGAGGGATAGAGAGTTAGAAACATCGATGAGAGAGAAACATTGATCAGCTGCCTCCTGCACACTCTCCACTGAGGATGTGCCCGCAACTAAGGTATATGCCCTTGACCGGAATCGAACCTGGGACCCTTGAGTCCGCAGGCCGACGCTCTATCCGCTGAGCCAAACCGGTTAGGGCTGATCATAATTTTTTTTTAAAGATCTTGAGCTCTGGCCAGCGTGGCTCCGTGGTCAGAGCATCGGCCCATACACGGAAAGGTCACTGGTTCGATTCCTAGTCAAGAGCACATATCTGGGTTGCAGGTTCGATCCCCAGCCCCAGTGGGGGCAAGTGTAGGAGGCAACCAATCGATGTGTCTCTCTCACATCGATTTCTCTCTCTCCCCCTCCCTCCTTCCCTTCCACTCTCTCTAAACCAGCGGTTCTCAACCTGTGGGTCGCGACCCCTTTGGCGGTCGAACGACCCTTTCACAGGGGTCGCCTAAGACCACCCTGCATATCAGATATTTACCTTACGATTCATAACAGTAGCAAATGACAGTTATGAAGTAGCAACGAAAATAATTTTATGGTTGGGTCCCAACAGGAGGAACTGTATTTAAAGGCCAGAAGGTTGAGACCACTGCTCTCACAATCACAGAAGATGTCTTGGTGAGGATACAGATATAAACACACAGCAATAAACGAATAGCTCTCGAACCGTCATTTTCCGCTGACAGCTCCGCGCGGCGGCGGTCCGCAGGGCGGGGCTGTGCAGCTCGCTCCGTGTTGCTGCTGGCAGGTGCCACGCGCCCTGTCCCCGGTGAATTTTGTGACTTTGGATTTTGAACTCATTCACGGCTTCCCCTGTGACATCGGAGCTGAGTGGCGTCTCTCCGGAGACCTTTGCTTTGGCCGGCAGCGCTGGGTCTGTCACTGGTCCAACGGCTCTGCCAGCAGGTTCCCGGCCTCCACAACCCGGGGTGACTTCAGACCGGTTCCACGTGAGCGGTCGGCCCGCTGGTCACACGCTTTTTGAACAGAATCACCTTCCCCGGCCAGGGCTCAAGCGGAAACAGGAGGCCCCGCTGAGGTGTTCTGAGTGCTTGTTGCTGTTGTTCATCCTCAACATTGATTTTTAGAGCGAGTGGGAGGGAGAGAGAGAGACACAGACAGAGAAACATCGATGTGAGAGAGACACACCCGTTGGCTGCCTCCTGCACGTGACCAGGATGGGCATCGAGCCTGCAACCCAGGTGCGTGCCCTTGACCGGAGCGAACCTGGGACCCTTCAGCCCGCAGGCCGACGCTCTGTCCACTGAGCCACACTGGCGAGGGCTGGTGGTTTTTTTTGGTGTTTTTTTTATTGCAGCGAGACCCACCTAACATGTGAACCATGTGAAGTGCAGCTCGGAGGCGGTTAAGTACATTCACATTGTTATCCACCGTAGGGCTCTCGTCGTCCCAAATCGAACCTCTGGGCCAGGAAGCGGCCTCTACTCCCTGCCCCCCCCCAACCCCTGGCACCCCCCATCCTACTTCCTACTTTACGAACGTGCCTGTTGTAGGTATTTCTTTATAGGGGGGCTCCTAGTCTCTGTCCCTGTGTGTCTGGCTTCTTTTTTTTTTAAAATACATTTTATTGATTTTTTACGGTGAGGAAGGGAAAGGGATAGAGAGTCAGAAACATCCATGAGAGAGAAACATGGATCAGCTGCCTCCTGCACACCCCGCACTGGGGATGTGCCCGCAACCCAGGTACATGCCCTTGACCGGAATCGAACCTGGGACCCTTCAGTCCCCAGGCCGACGCTCTAGCCACTGAGCCACACTGGCCAGGGCATGTCTGGCTTCTTTCACTCAGCAAAATGCTGGTTGGAGGGCCATCCAGGTGGTTCGCGTGTATCAGAACTGCCTTCCCTTCACGAGAGGAGCGTTCCCTCGCTTCCGGGCTCGCGGGAGTTTAACCGAGTCCGGCCCTCAGAGCGTCACCTTGAACACGGTCCCCGTCGGGAAACTGCAGGGCAGGTCACACTGTCCACGCTGTTTCATTTCTCTCTAGAGTTGTTTATTTTCCCCCGCCCCTTCCTTTCCCTTTCCCTATCTTCCTTTTTCCATGGCGGGAGGGGGCGGGGCATCTGGAGATTTCTCTTTCTTCTTTTTGTAAAGTTAATACATTTTTATTGATTTCAGAGAGGAAGGGAGAGGGATAGAGAGATGGAAACATCCATGATGAGAGAGAATCGTTGATCGGCTGCCTCCTGCACGCCCCCTACTGGGGATCGAGCCTGCCACCCGGGCATGTGCCCTTGACCAGAATTGAACCCGGGACCCTTCAGTCCGCAGGCCGAGCCAAACCAGCTAGGGCCAACCTCTTCTCCTTGACCGGGGAATCGATGCTCAACCACTGAGCCACACCGGCCGGCCAGCCGGGCTCTCTTTCCTTTTATCAGCTTATCCATGCATCTCAAAGGGGCGGCAGCGTGGAATTTTTGGGCAGGAGTAACTTGAACTTGGTATAATTTTGAACTTACAGAAAAGTTTCAAGCCTTGTACAGGGAACCCCGTGTATCTTTATACCCAGGTTCCCCAATCCTCCCCACCCCCCACCCCCCATTTGCTCTATTGTTCACTCTCTATCTCTCTCCAGGTCAGATATTCACATTTCCAGAAACCTTTGAGAAAACATTGGCGATACCATGTCCCTTTGTCCCTAAATACCTCGGTGTGTATTTGCTAAGGACAAGGGCATGCCTTTCAAGAATCACAATCCGATGATCGAAATCAGAAAGTGTAAGGTGGACAGAGTCCTCCTATCTACCACTCAAAGGCCACCGGTGTCTTAGGAACGTGCAGCGGGGGAGGTTCCTCCTCCTGGGATGGCGTCCCAGGGGCTTCTCTCTGGTCTCCGTTCGCGCAAGCAGGTCCTCTGTCTTTCTCCTTCGTGACCCTGACGTTTTCTGAGTCAAGGCCAGTTGCTTGGCGGCAAGTCCCCGCATTGGAATTCTCTGGGCGTTTCCCCCCTGTTAGACTCAGGTGAGGCAGCCGTTTCTTAAATCTCCCTGAACCCCACCCCCCAAAGTCCCCCGTAGGACAAGCAGGAGAGCGGAGGTTCCCCGAGAACATCTTTCACAAGCCAGCTGACTGTGGAGCCCCACGAACCCCGAAATATAAGTGGGTGGGGCCAAGCCAGTACCAGTATTAGGGGGAAGGGAATGTGGAGGTTGGAATTCCCCCACCAGCCCTCAGCCCTGGAGGAGGGGCTGCCCTCACAGTCAAGGGCTCAGTGAGAACATGACAACAGCAGCAGCAGTCATATGTCCTGTGCGTGCGTGCGTGTGTCTGTGCGTGTGTGACTTCACAAGCTCCAATAGTAAAAGATTACGGGAAGAAGGAATGTGCTGGTATGTTCTGGGCCCTCAGAGATTAGAATGACTTGATAGAATCTCTTTCTCTCTTTTCTTTTTTTTTTTTTTTTTAAAAATATATTCCATTGATTTTTTTTACAGAGAGGAAAGGAGAGGGATAGAGAGTCAGAAACACCCATGAGAGAGAAACATCGATCAGCCGCCTCCTGCACACTCCCCACTGGGGATGTGCCCGCAACCAAGGTACAAGCCCTTGACCGGAATCGAACCCTGGACCCTTGAGTCTGCAGGCCAACGCTCTATCCACTGACCCAAACCGGTTAGGGCTCTTTCTTTTTTCTTAATTGATTTCTAGAGAGAGAGATGCAAGAATCCTTGTCTTAGTTCGAGACACCTTCCCATTTCTAGGGCCAAATGAACCCAGAAAACTACATCTCCCATGAGGCTGTGGGCAGGCAGCGTCATTAAAAAAAATACCCCCCCCCTGCTACCGAGGTACCTCTGAGAAACAGTTCCACCACACGAACAGGAGGTTGGGATACAGTGAATGGGGATAAGTTCTGTGCTGTCTAAGGGCAGGGACAGTCCCGAGTCCCTGGGGACACCTTAGGGGAGCAGAAAACGGAGGCCCAGGGGGAGGCTGGGGCTTTCTCACATCCTTCCAGCAATAAGGGGGAGCAGGGGCTTTGGGGTTCGCTGGGAGACAGGGAGGCAGCTCCCATTCCCGTCCTCCAACACACATGCTCACTCGGACCCTTCTTTCAGACTCTTTATTGTTCCAAGTAAGAAAAGTAAAAATATAAATAAGATAAATAAGCTAATAAATAAGGAGGAGACCCAAGCATCCACAGCCGGCGGCCTCAGGACATGTAGCTGGGGCTGTGGCCCTGCGAGGGCCGCACCATGCTCAGGGGGTCTGAGGAGCTGACGTCGGGCGGGGCCGGGGCCAGGGCCCCTGGCCGCTCCGGGGGCGCTGGGGGCAGGCCGGGCAGCGGCAGGAAGCGGGAGGGCCCCCAGGGAGGCAGGTCCCTGGTGGTCGTCGTCGGGGAGCCGCTGGGCAGGCGGAGGGGCAGGCCTCGGGCCTCGGACCGGTAGACGCTGTAGCCGTCCTCCAGGAGCAGTTCCCGGAAGCTGCAGGCCTCGGGGTCGAAGCGGAGCTGAGGGCACAGGAAAGAGGTCAGAGCCGCGGCCACACCTCCGGCTGCAGGACCCGGGGCCCAGCCTCCCACCCCGGCCTCTAGGACACCCCGACACGGTCCTGCAAGGCCCACTTCCGGTCCCCACTTCACAAAGACCACCGTTCCAGCCCAGGGGACAGCTGAGGCTTCCCAAGACCAAGCAGGGAGTCTGGCTGCCCCCTAAGGTCAGGGTCACTGCACGGGCCATGAGCCAGACACGAGCCAGACACGTGGAAGCCGGTGGGGTCAGCAAGGGTTAAGGGACGCAAGACTCGGTCTCTCATTCACAGGCCTCCTGACTTGGGGCCACGGTATCCGTCGCGGCCTGACCTCAGTTTCCCCTTCTTGCAAACATGGATAACAACAGCCCGGCTTCATGGGTTTGGGGGGGCGGGGGGCCGGCCCTGAAACAAGCGCAGAACCCCGCCTCGCCCGGGCCACCAGTGCCAGAGCTGGTCCCGCATGGTGACCTGGGAGGAGGAAGGACTGGGTCCCAGGAGGGGTGTCCCGGAAACTCACCGATCCGTACAGTCTCCCATCTGGCCCCTGGCACAGGAACCTGGATGTCTCGACTCCCAAGATTTGGATCACCCCTGGCTTTAGGGCTTTTAGCTCCAAGAGACCTGAGGGAAGAAAGTGGTCAGAGACTCAGATGGCCTTTTCCCAGCCCCTCCTCCCTCAGACCCAGGATCCCAGGCCCCCAGCCCCTCCTCCCTCAGACCCAGGAGCCTAGACCCCCCACCCCGCCTCCCTCAGACCCTGGCCTTGCCCCCACACTCACTTTCGGGACTCCTGCGGGCAGATCCAACCACGGAGCCATCAGCCCTGATCTCCAGGTGGGCCTCTGTCTCCTGGGCATCCTCTGTGTAGAGGTACCACTGCCTCACTTGGCCCCCAAATTGGAGGAGGGGGCTGGAGTCGTGGATGGGGAGTGCCTGGCCGGCTCCCAGCAGGACAGCCAGCACAGGAACCCACAGTCCTGGGTACTGGAACCAGGCCCTGACCCTGCCCATCAATGGCTCAGTCCTCAGGTGAGGTCGCAGCCCGCAGTCGGAATCACTGAAGGGTCTGGATTCTGTTTCAGATCCGGGGTGTCCGGAAGAGCGACGCCTGCACTGCTGCTCAGGTTCTCCAAACGCC
>NW_005879268.1:0-7083 GCF_000147115.1 Myotis lucifugus | reverse complement strand
TCCCAGCTTGTAGAAATCTTCTGGTGGTAGGCTCTCTATATAAAGATTTGCGTTGAGAATGAAAAGAGAGCCTAGCCGGTTTGGCTCAGTGGATAGAGCGTCGGTCTGTGGACTGAAGGGTCCCAGGTTCGATTCCGGTCAAGGGCATGTTCCTTGGTTGCAGGCACATCCCCAGTAGGGAGTGTGCAGGAGGCAGCTGAATCGATGTTTCTCTCTCATAGATGTTTCTAACTCTCTGTCCCTCTCCCTCTCCCTTCCTCTCTGTAAAAAATCAATAAAATATTAAAAAGATATTTTAAAAAATAAAAATTAATGAAAAAAATAAAAAGAGAGAGAGAAACTTATGGTAAGCCAGAATATTCTGTCTTGTTAAGTTCCAGTTTCCGTTTCCGACCTTCTAAAGCAGTGGTTCTCAACCTTCCTCATGCTGTGACCCTTTAATACAGTTCCTCATGTTGTGGTGACCCCCAATTTCATTGTTACAAATTGAACATAATTAAAGCATAGTGATTAATCACAAAAACAATATGTAAGTATATATGTGTTTTCCAATGGTCTTAGGCAACCCCTGTGAAAGGGTTGTTCGACCACCGAAGGGGTTGCGACCCACAGGTTGAGAACCGCTGTCTAAAGCCATGCTTCTTAAACTCCAATGTGCAGATCAATCACCCAGGGGTCTTGTTAACGTGAAGATTCTGATTCATGGGCCCCAGTGGGGCTGAGGTCCTGCATGTCTACCAGCTCCCCGGTGAGGCCAAGGCTGACACGGGAAAACTCCCTTTGCACATAAGCCCATTTGGACTGTTTTCTCTCACTTTTTACCCAAAAGATCCTTCTATGATACCCAGGAACTTCAGCTTGTCCCTTCCTGCCCTCAATGCTGCTTCTTGTCCCTGCTTCCCTTGAGCCCTCCCTTTTGCTTGGAGTGCTTGCAGCTCCTCCTCACTCCTCCTCCAGGAAGTCTTCCCTGCCTGCCAGCTCTCTGCCCTCCCAGGAGGAGCGGATTTCAAGGAGCAGGCCCCAGGGCAGCGGTTCTCAACCTTGACTGCAAATTAGAATCACCTGGGAGTTTTTCCAGCCCACACCCCAGACCAATCAAACCAGAATTTCTATGGGTGGGACCTAGTTTCTTAAGAACTAGGTCACAGATGTGTATTATGTCCAATATTTATAGAGTTTTAATAACATGTGATCGTCTCTCCAAACCTGTTGGAAAAGTTCTCCACAGTGAAGATTAGTCAGCCGTAAAAAGAAACAAAGCTCTGACACATGCCACAACGAGGATGAACCTTCAAGACTGCTTTTCTGCCGCCCTTGAACTTCATACAATAGCCAGAGAAAGACAATATTATAATTCGCCAGACCTAAGACTCATAACGTAACCCTCTGCTGAAGTCAGAGAGGGGGAGAGAATGGTCGCCAGGGGGAGATGGGATATTTTGGGGAGGAGGGGCATCAAAGATAGCAAGCGTCCATCAAGTGTGAAGTGGGCAGCTCATGATGGCAGCATCGCCCCCTCCCCAGCTCCAGGGCTGGGTGCCACACCAGACTACCCAGACCTCTGCCAATTGGACAGCCACTGGGGCTGGTGGGAGTCTTGGTCTCTTTCAAGACCACGTACTCAATATCTAAATGCAGAGCTCCAGCTAGGAAGGGTTCACAGCAGGTGAGAGTTTAATGGTATTGATTGGTCATTGAATAGGCTAATGTTTAAAAATCATCACGGAATCATTAGCAAAATGAACGCGCTTGAATAGAATTAGACTTGGCTGAAGAATCTTTAAAACCTGGCTACAATACCATGGTGGTAGTAAGCAGATATTCATTTAGTACAATTGACATTTCCTCCATGTCCCACCTCATTTACCTCTTATTCAAATCACCTAAAGAGTAAGAAATCATTTTCTCACTTGTACCACCTATCAAGTCCCACCCTCCAAATTCCTTTAAATGACCCAGCAGTGTGCCACCAAATTCCTTACCACTGGAGAAAATATAACACTACCCTGGAAATAATGTTACTTCTCCTAGATACCTTGGATAATTCAAAATTAATTTCACCTAAGAATACCTGCCTCTTCTCTTGTACACTTGTGTCCCAGAGGAAATGATCATGAAGGTAACATACCTAGATTATTGCCATATGCAAAGAGGTCACGTGTACATCTTGCCAGAATGTCAGTAGCTAAAAGATGGGGTTGTCTTGGCTGACATCAGCAAGGAGAAGGATGTCAAAGTGATTGGCACTACTTTGGCATTTGATTTACATGTATTTTTTAATATTTTTATTGATTTCAGAGAGGAAGAGCGAGGGTGAGAGAGATAGAAACATCAATGATGAGAGACAAGCATTGATCAGCTGCTTCCTGCATGCCCCCCACTGGGGATCCAGCCCTAACCAGAAATCAAACCGTGACCTCTTGGTTCATAGGTTGACGCTCAACCACCGAGCCACACCAGCCGGGCATGACTTTATGTGTATTTTGTCACAATATTTTAGAAGGCACAGTAGGGGCAAGCAAAATTTTTGTTGATTACTGACCAATTTTAAGAGATTGGTTGAAGTAACTACAGTTTAATTCCACAATGCAGTAGGCTACGGCTGCAAAAAATAACAAAGAAGCTCTCTAGAAAAAGATATGGAGACATTTCCAAGATATATGATTAAGTGATAAAAGCAAAGTACAAAAGAGTACATAGAGTTTGCTACCATTTGCCTAAGGAAGAACAAAGAAGAAAATGTATTTGTGTGTAAGGGAGCTTATCTTTTATTATTTGTTTGTTTGTTTTAGATAGAGAGGGAGCTGAAGTGTGTGAGAGAGAGAGAGGCATCGACCTGTTGTTCTACCCATCCATGCACTCACTGATTGATTCCCACACCTGTCCCGGCCAGGGATTGAACCCGCAACACCAGTGCATCAGGATGATGCTCCAACGAACTGAACCACCCTGCCAGGGCTAAGCGAGCTTATCTTTACAAAGAGAAACACAAAGAGACAAACCAGGGAATAATGAAGTTGGTTACCCACAAGTAATGAGGAGAAATGGGGTAAAAGGAATATGGGAAGGGGTGACGCTTCTCAAAGTGTACCTGTTTGTATAGTTTCAAATTTTTGAAGCATTTTCTACATATTCAAAAAATAAAAGCAAATTAACAAGGGTGGGAAGATTAAAAACCCTAAAACTGAAGAAAACAGAAATGAACACAAGTGTGGTACAAATGGATATCATTATGCCCACTGAAGGGACGGAGAAGTACCCCAGGCATTTAGGAACTCGGTCTTAGTGGGGAGAAGCGGGGAGGTCAGCACAGCAGAAAAAAACACAAACAAATCCTGACCTATTTGCTAGATTTGTTGTTTATAGAGAAGCAATTCTGAAGCTATTTTTTAAAATATTTTTTTATTTATTTCAGAGAGAAAGGGAGAGGGAGAGAGAGATAGAAACATTAATGATGAGACAGAATCGTTGATTGGCTGCCTCCTGCACGCCCCTACTGGGAATCGAACTCAAAACTTGGGCATGTGCCCTTGACCGGAATTGAACCTGGGACCCTTCAGTTGGCAGGCCAATGCTCTATCCACTGAGCCAAACCGGCCAGGGCTGAAGCTATCTTGGATCTATTATAGGATTGAACAAATGAACAAAAGTGTTGGTGGTACTGGAGAAGGAAAATACAAGTATGGACTGGAGGATGGATTGGAGGTGGAGCCATCAGTATGGACACATGACCTCTAAAACAGACTCACTATATGCATGACTATAGCATTGTATGTATATGCATGTATATCTGCATGGACATGACATGTATGTTTGTGTGTACAGATACGTGTCTTTATTTTCTGGCTCTGTCCTCCGGAAGAGTCTCAAAACAAGACACCCCAGATAAATGAGCACAGCCGGCACCCAGGTCTTGTCCTCTAGCACCATTCCTTACCAACAGGAACAGGCTCCTCAAGAAAATGACCGATCCCAGGCCCGGGGCAAGAAAGGCCAAGATGAAATACCTCAGCTCTATGTACAGAAAGTAAGGACGTGCCCTGACCGGTTTGGCTCAGTGGATAGAGTGTCGGCCTGCGGACTCAAGGGTCCCGGGTTCGATTCCGGTCAAGGGCATGTACCTTGGTTGCGGGCACGTCCCCAGTGGGGAGTGTGCAGGAGGCAGCTGATCGATGTTTCTCTCTCATCGATGTTTCTGACTCTCTATCCCTCTCCCTTCCTCTCTGTAGAAAATCAATAAAATATATTTAAAAAAAAAAAAAAAAAAAGAAAGTAAGGACGTATTTTAAAAAGTGATGGGGACATGTTTAAAGGACCCTCGCGCCAGCTTGATGGGGCTTCCTCTGATTGCACCTGGAACAATTTGAGCACCAAGAGAATTAAGAAATCGTAATGAATTTATATTTTTAAAACTATGAGTCCACCCCAAAATACATACATGAGGGCAAAAGCAGGGCCCTTGCTTTCAGTATAATGCCAACTGCCAACTGCCAACTGGAATGTGTGGAGGGTGCTGAATTGGAAACTGTCATTTTACAACCACCATGGTAACGACTGGAGTAGGCATTAATGGGTGGCAAATCTGGGGAACAGAGCGATTTCCACGCTGAACATGATATCTGGACGGCGTCTTCTCGAAGATTGCTTATTGGATGCGAGGGGAAATAGTAACTACAGAGCTTTTCTCTCAGAAACATCTTGACATGAGCGATCACCACTCACATGCCAGCGAAGGGCAGCTACAACTGTGGTCTAACAACGTGATCCCCGTGAAGGCAGCAACATCACTTATGTGGAATTCCAACTGCAGATTCCTTAGGAATTTAATCATAAGGAACTATCAGAAACTCCCAAATGAAAAACATTCAATTTCTTTTCATGGGGGTGGGACTATAGTCTATGAAAATGTCAACATCATTAAAAGACGAGAAAAGCTGAGGAACTGTTCCAGATTACAGGACCTTAAAGAGACGAGACAATTAAATGCAATACAAGACACTGGGTTGGAAAAAATATGCTAGGAAAGACATGATTGGGTCAAATGGCATTCCTAAAATATGTGTTGATTAACATAAAGATAGCACTGATGGATGTGCACGTTAACACAATGTGTCAGTGTTATCATGAAGTCCGTCTTAACCTAGGAGACCCCCTGAGAGAGAATTGTTGTCCTAAAATAAAGAGTCAGTTTGTCCCAGCATATGAAAGAGCAAAATAAATGACAGAACTTGGAAAGTGAATTGTATTTGCCTTGGTTTATAATGGTTTGGAAAGAAGCTATGAAACATGATAAAATTTTACCCAAGTTTGTTCAACCCTACTGGGTTTGCATCTTAGTTTACTGATTGGTGCCTCTTCCTGTAACTTGAAGATTATTCATATATATATTCATTTATTTCAGAGAGGAAGGGTGAGAGAGAGACATAGAAACATCAATGATGAAGAGAAAATCACTGATTGGCTGTCTTCTGCATGCTCCTGACTGGGGATTGAGTCTGCAACCCAGGCATGTGCCCCGACTGGAAATTGATCTGTGACCTCCTGATTCATAGGTCAACGCTCAAGCACTGAGCCACACCAGCGGGGCTTGAAGATTATTCTTTAGCTTTGCCTGGTAGCAGGAATTCTGGGTCTTGCCAGAATAAATGTCTTACTCTGTGTCAACTTTATTGAGTGTTTAAGGGGAAAACCAAAACCCAAAGGTACTTTGCCTAAAAAAGAGCTAAGATTTCTTATCATTGCATCTATGTTTATTATTAAAATGTTTATTTCCACTTTGATTAAATAGGTAACCAAGGATTAAACTGGTAAAAACTCCTGATCCTATCTTAATCAAATGTCCAAATCCCCGCTGACAACTCTTTGATTTTTGCTTTTCCAAAAGTGGTTGCCAAATGTAGAAAGAAAGAAAAAAACTCAAACTCTTGGAATATCTCAAAATATATTTTTCACATAAAATTATCTTTATGATTTCCCAGTGGGGCCCCTTAAAAGTCACAACGATTTGTTCTGTCACCTTATAAAAATAGGTGCTAGAAATGGGTTTGTTTCTTGTGTTGCCATGGAAGAGACCCTGAGCCCACCTGGGTTAAGTTTGCAGAGACAAATGCTCTTAACATAAGTATTTCAGAAATGGGTGCTGTGGGGAAGTCTCACCTGGACCCTTATTAATGACTTTGCTTTCTTTCTTTCTTTCTTTCTTTCTTTCTTTCTTTCTTTCTTTCTTTTCAGAGAGAAAGGAAAGAAGAGAAAGAGAGAGAAAAAACATTATTTGTGTATTCATTGATTGATTCTTTTTTTAAAAAAATATATATTTTATTGATTTTTTTACAGAGAGGAAGGGAGAGGGATAGAGAGTTAGAAACATCGATGAGAGAGAAACATCGATCAGCTGCCTCCTGCACACCCCCTCCTGGGGATGTGCCCGCAACCAAGGTACATGCCCTTGACTGGAATCGAACCTGGGACTCTTCAGTCCACAGGCCGACGCTCTATCCACTGAGCCAAACCGGTTAGGGCAATTGATTGATTCTTATATGTGCCCTGACCCAAGATCAAACCCGCAACCTTGGTGAACCAGGATGATGCTCTAACCAACTTAGCTACCCAGCCAGGGTTCCTTTGCTTTCCATAAGAGTTGCTAACATCAGTGAAAATACTGATCAGAACTCTTACAAAATCAGTCTGCCATGCTGCCTCTCTTTATTAGCATCCTGGCTGTACTTTGCCTATGTTTGTCAACAAGGGAATCAAGCTATCGATCACTGTTTCAGTTACTATTTAGAATGTTTACTTATTCTCAACCTAACTTCTTTCATCTGACTGTAACATTCGAAGCCAGAGAGTCCAGTGGGTGGCGCACATTGGGGCTCCCATAAAGTTTGGTAAGAACATAGATGTCTTACTCCAGACTTACTTGATGTTGGTTAAAAATATTATGTCTCGCCCTGACCGGTTTGGCGCAGTGGATAGAGTGTCGGCCTGCGGACTGAAGGGTCCCGGGTTCGATTTCGGTCAAGGGCATGTATCTTGGTTGCAGGCACATACCCAGTGGGGAGTGTGCAGGAGGCAGCTGATCGATGT
>NW_005879267.1:0-7084 GCF_000147115.1 Myotis lucifugus | reverse complement strand
CTGACCACCAGGGGGCAGCTCCTGTGTTGAACGTCTGCTCCCTGGTGGTCAGTGTGTGTCATAGTGACTGGTCCTTCTGCCATTTGGTTGATTTGCATATTACCCTTTTATTATATAGGATAAGTTTTCAAGCATGTAAAATCATAGTGATAATGAAAATTCCTTTTGCAGAGAAAGAATTAAGTGGATTACTTTGTTATATCCTTTAAAATTCCAAAATATTTGAACTATATACAAATTTGTGGTTCAGTCAATTAACACTTGGAAATAAAAGCAAGAATTGTGACAGGAAAATTTTTTATTTCATTTTTCATCAATTGAGTGAAAAGTAGAAATGAGTTCTACCTTCTCTTTAGAAATATTTCATTTAAAAATAAAATGGCTTTCCCAGAAATGAGCAAACAATTGTTTCATGGAATCTAAGATCCAATATCTTATTAATCACATTTGATTATAAATCTTATATGAACCATAAACAGATAATTAAATGAAATTATTTTTAATGGATTAGAAATGTATATATCCTGTACTCCTTTGAAAGTTGCACAGCTTAGATAAGGAGATGTATTTGTTCAGGGAATTAATTGCCAACATTCATTTCATCACTATAAATTTGCTTTGAAGTTTTTCAATACACTTAATAAATATGAGATATTTAAAAAGTGACTTTGGAAACCCCACTCTGATAGTCAATTTACAGGTATGAAACCTGAGCTTGATTTTCTTGGGTAAATATAGGTTTAAGCTATACCAAGTTGGAAAATGGAACATAATAAATTGCCCAGTTCAGAGGCTTGCTGATAGTTTTAATTTCTTCAAATTATCCTAACTGTCCCCAAACTTTAAAGGATTTATACAGTACATAATATATTTATAATAAAACATATAAAAAGATAAGTGAAAAATAATAACAAGGGAATATATATATTTTTAAATTTCATCACTTCAGTAAAAATAGTCTGAAATAGGATTATAGGTATTAACCTAATAATTCATTCCTATGCCATGGCCAGTGTGTTGTTCTTTCTAATACTACTTCTATCAAAAGACTTTTTCTCAATATGAAATAATGAACTTTTTTTGAATAGATGATTGATGAGCTAGCTATCTAGCTAGATATAGATAGATAGATAGATAGATAGATAGATAAATAGATAGATAGATAGATAGATAGATAGATAGATAGATAGATAAAGGGATTACTATAGTTACATTCTAAACATCAACTGATCTATATGTCAAGTCAGCTCTGCAAATTCATATGTATTTATATTGGAGCAAGTATGTAATTATATTAATGCCATAACTCATCAGTAAAGTCATTCTTAAAAACTGACACATTTATTCTTTTAATGCTTCTTGATTATTTAATACATGAATTATTCTAATAAGTAAAAAAATAGAAAGAAGGAAAAATGGGTGATGTCACAATTATAAGCAGCACATTACTTTAGTTATTGAATTTTACTTGATCAAAGTGCTCAACCACAGTACCAACTGGTAAAATAGTATTTGAACTGAAATCTGCATTTTCTTCTACTTATGCCTGCATTGAACTCACGCAACCCAGGCACAGGCAGAGATGTCATATGGCACATCTTAGTCTAGAAAGGGTGGAGCAAATATGATGTGGAGGGAATAAATACATTTTCTTAATTATTCACAGAGAAGTTGGAAGTACTATTTAGGAGACTAAGACAAGAAATTGGAACTATCCCACTACACCAATATTGGTTCCAAACCCCAGGAGCTTCTGGGGTGAAATCTGAAACTGGTTCTCTTACAGGAAGGAGGAGAGACTGAAGAGAGAGGCATGCCGCTCCAGATTGGAATGTGGCAGTTTAACAAGCAAGAGAACTTATATGTGAGGCTTGTTTTGGGCAGCTGCAAGATGAATATATCCTATATGATAAAAGAGAAACATGCAAATTAGCCATCCCTCCGCTATGCTCAAGCCACGCCCACTAGCCACTCCGAGTGACTATGCAAATTATCCTACAAAGATGGCGGTTATATAGGAGCAAGTATGTAATTATATTAATGCAGGTATCAAGCGCCCCAGGAGGTGACAGAGGCCACGGCCACGGGCTCCCGGGACCTTCCCCAGCCCCAGGAGGTGCCCCAAGCCACGCCCGCAGGCTCCCAGGACTTTCTCAGGTCGGGGAGGTGCGGTCACCTGCACCTAGCCATGCCCGTGGGCTCCCAGAACCTTCCCTGGCGCCGGGAGGCGAGGCCGTAGCCACGCCCTTGGGCTCCCAGGACTTTCGCTGGTCGGGGAGGCTCAGCTGCCTGCGCCTAGCCATGTCCACAGACTCCCGGGACCTTGCCTGTGGAGAGCAGGAGGTTTGGAGGACTTGGCAGAGCAGGAGACTGCTGGACATACAGCAGAGCGAGAGAGGGTGGCTTGGAGGGTGCGGCTCCCTCTGTCACCCCAGCTTCCTCATCACAGCTGTGGAAACTGACAACAGGGAGGAGGAAGTCTCACCCCCACAGAATCAGCCAGAATCAGCCATTGGTCAGACAGCTCTCAGCGGCCTGATAGCCAGGACTCTCATTCACCTGCATCTCAGACCTTGACAGTAGAGAGGTGGGACTATGTCTAAAGAACAACTGTTGATACAACGTAGCTCTGCAAAGATGCCGGCGTTATCGACAGAAAGTGTCTGCAGAGCGGCGTGCGTCTGATCTTGAAAGAAGACGGCGCCTGCAACAGAATGTATCTGAACATGAGCTACTGGAAAAACATCGCTCTGATGTCGAAAAACACCAGCGTCATCGACAGAAAATGTCTAAAGACCAACATGCCTTTGAAGTTGAAAGAAGGCGGTGGCGACGACAGAATATGTCTAGAGAACAGTCATCAACAAGTACTACCAATACCGGTAGGAACTGCCTTCTCAGCAAAAATGGAATACATGAGGATGCAATCCTCGAACATAGTTGTGGTGGAATGACTGTTCGATGTGAATTTTGCCTATCACTCAATTTCTCGGATGAAAAACCATCCGATGGGAAATTTACTTGATGTTGTAGCAAAGGGAAAGTCTGTCCAAATGATATACATTTTCCAGATTACCCGGCATAATTAAAAAGATTAATGATAAACAAAGATTCTCACAGTAAAAATGTCATGGAAAATATTCATTCCATAAAGAGTTCTTTTGCTTTTGCTTCCATGGGTGCAAATATTGCATCACCATCAGGATTGGGCCATACTGTTTTAGAATATACAGACAAGTTTATCACCGTACTGGAACTTTACATCCTTCGGATGGTGTTTCTCAGAAGTTTGCTCAACTCTATATTTTGGATACAGCCAAAGCTACAAGTAAAAGATTAGCAATGCCAGAAAACCAGGGCTGCTCAGAAACACTCATGATCAACATCAACACCTCATGCATGACATCAATGAATTAACAAAATCGTAAAAGATGCGACATGACATAGAAAAGGAAGCCCAATCTGAAGCAGCAGCAAAAGGTATTGCTCCCACAGAGGTAACAATGGCAATTAAATATGATCGTAGCAGTGATCCAGGTAGATATAATTCTCCCCGTGTAACCCAGGTTGCTGTCATATTCAGAAACAAAGATGGAGAACCTCCTTTTGAAAGGGACTTGCTCATTCATTGTAAACCAGATCCCAATAATCCAAATGCCACTAAAATGAAACAAATCAATATCCTGTTTCCTACATTAGATGCAATGACATATCCTATTCTTTTTCCACATGGTGAAAAAGGCTGGGGAACAGATATTGCACTAAGACTCAGAGACAACAGTGTAATCGACAATAATACTAGACAAAATGTAAGGACACGAGTCATACAAATGCAGTATTATGGATTTCATCTCTCTGTGCGGGACACGTTCAATCCTATTTTAAATGCAGGAAAATTAACTCAACAGTTTATCGTGGATTCATATTAAAAAAAATGGAGGCCAATCGGATAAATTTCATCAAAGCAAACCAATTTAAGTTGAGAGTTGAAAAATATAGTGGTTTGATGGATTATCTCAAATCTAGTTCTGAAAAGGACAATGTGCCGATTGGTAAAATGATAATACTTCCATCATCTTCTGAGGGTAGTCCCAGAAATATGCAGCAGTGATATCAGGATGCTATGGCAATTGTAACAAGGTATGGCAAGCCCGATTTATTTGTAACCATGACATGCAACCCCAAATGGGCAGATATTGCAAACAATTTACAACGCTGGCAAAAAGTTGAAAACAGACCTGACTTGGTAGCCACAGTTTTTAATATTAAGCTGAATGCTCTTTTAAATGATATCTGTAAATTCCATTTATTTGGCAAAGTAATAGCTAAAATTCATGTCATTGAATTTCAGAAATGTGGACTGCCTCATGCTCACATATTATTGATATTAGATAGTGAGCCCAAATTACGTTCCTCTAATTAATTCCCTTTCAATGTTCATGAATTTCATGCACTGGGCTACTAGTCTCTATAATAAAAGGCTAATATGCAAATCGGCTAAACGGCAGAACGAGGAGTCGCTATGACATGCACTGACCACCAGGGGTCAGACGCTCAATTCAGGAGCTGCCCCCTGATGGTCAGTGCACTCCCACAGGAGGAGCGCCACTCAGCCAGAAGCCCTGAGCCAGGCTCACAGCTGACAAGCGCAATGGTGGTGGCAGGAGCCTCTCCTGCCTCCACAGCAGTTGGATATCCCCCCAAGGGCTCCCAGACTATGAGAGGGTGCAGGTCAGGTTGAGGGATGTGCCCCCACCCAAGTGCAAGAATTTCGTGCACTGGGTCTCTAGTATCTCTATACCTTCCTGACATAATCTTATAAACTTATAAAGAAGCTTTAACTGGTTTCAGTCGATACCATCCAGATGGTCTCAGCAACACATTGCTTTCTCAAAGTGTCCTTGAAAATGGTCCCTCCTGGGAGCAGTGGGGAGAACACACATTCCAAGGTTAGGGGATGGCCTGAGGACCTGCAGATAGCTCAGGTTCAGTCCCAAGGTCAACTGGAGGTCACATCCTCTTAATCACCTTCTCCAAAACCAGGTCACCATACCAAGATTGTAGTAATAGGTCTAGAACATTTATATTGTCAGAAAAATCTATGTCTACTTTTAACCAAAACCATCACAATACTTTTAAGAAATTCTAAGCTGGACTAAAGCCTTGTTCTCTAAAGGAATCACCCTGTTAATGACTGCTCTGACACTAGGGACAGTAGGCAAGGAAGGGGCAACACATGAGGGTAGGTTGGTTCAGGATCTAGAATTAAATGTCTGGTTTTATAACTAAATTTCGATATGTTCTAACTATGAGATCATGTTCTAAATATTAAACATCTCTCTAAGCTTCAGTTTTCTTATGTTTATAATGGGGAATTTTGAAACTATAAAGTTCTTTTTAGGATAAATAAATTAATTAATAGAATAGTGCTTAGACAAATTCCTGATACATAGTAATGCTACTTATTGGTTTTACTAGTTTTTCATAAATTCAACATACATTTGCTAATTTATACTTAATAGCAGTAATGTAAATATATATTTTATGTTTTATATATCCATGTAGGTATATGCATATGTATATAGATACTATATGTGTGAAATCTCTGTAAAATAGTATATGTATAAATGTTATATATATATACTATTTTCTAAGTTGTATATTCTATATATCTACAATATCCTCTAAGCATCTAATGCCACATTTTCTTCAGGAACAAGGAGAAAAGCAATGTGATAAAAGGAAATATTGGCATAGATGGCAGAGAAATTTGGGAACAAATAATGTACTTACTTTTTATCTTATAAATCATCCCATCCTCACATTCCTTTTCTATAAAATATGGTCTAGTGGCAAAGTCATTGCCTCCTTATGAGGATTATATGAGATGAAAATCTAAAATGATTATCTCAAGGCATGGTACAAAATATATACTCAATAGATGTTATTTTCAACCACTCTGTTAACTCTAATTTTATATTTTATATCTAACATCTTTCTATCTGGATGTATTTCAGCACTACATATTTATATGCATTCATAGCCCACACCAATGTGTGTACATGTGTGTGAGTATGTGTATGTGTTCATTAATTAGCTACAGAAGTCTATGGAAATTTTTTCTATCTTTAAAATTTCTGAATACAGATAGGTAGGTACATAAATAGATAACATAAATAGATGATAGAATGATCAGTCAATTAATAGATAGATATAGAAATAGATAATTTTTCCTATCATTTAAAAATCTTGTAAGATTATATTTTACTCCAATAGCACATCGAAAATTTTACTAACTTTATTTAATGTAACAAATCACAATATTTTCCAATATCTAAAATATTATAATTTGTGGTGATGCTTACTCTTTTTTTTTTTTTTTGTAAACAGTGTCTTCTTAGAAAAAGATTCCTAATAGCAGATGTTACTTTTGGTATTAAATACTACATATTATGTATGAACATGCAAGATTCATGACTTTACAGAGATTGTTCTACAAGTGTTATATAAACTTTGTTTTTTAAATCCTCACCTGAGGATACAGAGAGAGTAAGGGGGAGAGGAAGAGAGAAAGAGAGAGAGAGAGAGAGAGAGAGAGAGAGAGAGAGAGAGAGAGAGATTAGTTGCCTTCCCGACTGGGGATTGAACCCACAACCCAGGCATGTGCCCTGACCAGAATTGAACCAGCAACCTTTCAGTGTATATGAGGGTGCTCAAGCAGCTGAGCCACTCCAGGGCTATTATATCTTGATCATTTTTCCAATGCTATATATGGTTTCTATTTATTTCACCTGTTTACAAATAATTTATTTGAACTATTATAAAAAAACTATAGTGTTTATTGTGGAAATAGAACTTCATGTGAAGATTATTGATGTCAATAACAATTTAGTTGATAATTATGTTTATTAAATATTTTCATATTATGTGTACTTAGTTGCTTTTAAAATCATTTGTGACTTTTGTATACCTTGAGACCCCAAAAGACTAAGGCAATAAGCTGGGACAAATTTCTGAAAACAGAAAATTAATAAAAAGAAGAAAAATTAAAATTTAAGGGAAGTAGTAGTGAGATTAATTTGAT